>NC_079418.1:27360809-27375809 GCF_026213295.1 Gadus chalcogrammus | reverse complement strand
CACTCGCCCCGTTTGATGCAACATAACTGGTTTCTTGGGACTGGGATTACACACACACACACACACACACACACACATACAGACAATGGCGACGGGTGAACGCACGCGCACACACACTTACACACGATGGCACGGGTGAACAGTCACGTGCACACACACATACAGTAACTGCACAGACAGAAGTAATCAATCCAAAACTAGGAATCAGTGAATTATTGATAAAAGCTGGACTGTGACTCCATAAGAGTTAATCTTTGTATACATATATATGTATATATATATATATATAGATATATAATACATGCATTTTCTAATCTAACTCTCCTTTTCATGTTTCTCTAACATGACACCTCCTTGAACCCGTCTTTACCACAGACATTTCGATGGGGCCATTTCCATGTAATAGAATATCAAATGGTCCACGGTGGTTATGAAACCATCCTACTGTAACTCTATACCACCACATAATAACTGGTATCCGGGCGGTCACATCTTAGAGTTGAGATCTGGACAGTCATTTGCGCTGGGAGGCTACAGGGTGGGAGTGTGTTTGAGTGTGCGTGTGTCTGTGTGTGGCCAATGGTTCCATACTGTCCCATAACATCAGACCAGAGGACGGAGATACATTTCCTTTACTGCTTCCTTTACTGCTGAACTCTGTGTGTATGTGTGTTGGAACGATACACATGCATGTGCACGTGTATGTGTATATATGTATGTGTGTGTGTGTGTGTGTATATGTATGTTTGTGTGTGTGTGTATGTGTATGTGTGTGTGCGTGTGTTGATGCATTTCTGGATAGCTGCTCACGGATTCTGTTCCATTAACCAATCAGGTTGCGTGTTACTTGTCCCTCGTCTTCGATAGGCCGGTGTGTCACGCCAACGTTCCATTTCAAAAAGGTTCACTATTCACGTTGGATTCACACTGACGCAATTCCACGACATTGGCTAGTGAGAAAGAGATCGCCTCACCACGGACAGAAGAAAAGACGGAGGGACGATGCGAGAGAAAAGGAGCAAGAGAAGCAAAATGTTCATCGATCACCTGATAACCGTCATGGCTCCCAGTATCCTGCAGCAAGGTCAGACAAGAGCCAGCGATAACAGAAACACAGAAACAGAGAGAGAGAGAGAGAGAGAGAGAGAGAGAGAGAGAGAGAGAGAGAGAGAGAGAGAGAGAGAGGACACACACATAAATAATATATGAGTGGATAAGATATATACAAATTAAACGTCCCCAATGGATAAGCTGAGGTGAGAGGGGAATCAGATGCAGCGAAACAGAACGCATTAGCAGAAGAGACAGAGAGACGTGGAAAGAGCGAGGAGAGTAAAAAGCGAAGGGAGGAGGAAGGAACTGTCTCTTCATTGTCACAACAACACAGTGAACTGTAGAATTAAACCGTGGAACCGCCATTATGGGAACCATGAGATACGCTGAGCAGAATAACACATAACACACACACTGCCATAGAGGGCGAGAATAGCTTTCTTATAAAAAGGCCCTGCAGCAGCAAAAAGCAGCACACTTTATTAATGCTCCTCTTAAGAAAGGGTACAGTGTAACTCCTGAGCCTGGAGACAATACCGTACAGTAGCACACATAATGGACCTCTACCGTACAGTAAGCCCACATAATGGGCCTCTACCGTACAGTAAGCCCACATTAACGGTGAGCTAAAGTTTGACGCCAGGCTGTTAGCAGGGGGCTGTTCCGCTCTGGGAGAGAGAAGAACAAAGGAATGATGAGGGAACAAAAATAACAATCATCCCGCCATGAAAGAGCTGCGAAGACACATTCAGTCGCGGTAAGAGATAGAATCCAATCCCCTCCTATCTGATTGGGGTCCGCGTTAAGCCCAGGGTGTTAAAAAGGAGATGGATCAGATAGAGATGGATGGATTCTCTAGAGTCTAGGTAGGCAGTGGGCCTTGAGGGGGCCGTCCCAGACTGTGAGGGCTCCTCAGGTTTCAGAGCGGGTACAGTATCCCAAACACATCAAACATCTGACTCTGGCCAAGGAGTCGACAGCGGCTGTCGCATGTTATTGCATCGCATTAGTGACGGTAACCATAGCAACTGTGGCCCCCCCCCCCCCCCACGATGCCGGGGTCCCTGTGGAGCCCCTGCCGGTAGCGCAGCAACGTCCACGTCCCCACTTCCACCGCGCTGATCCCCGGCAGCACACTGATGATGTCACTCACAGAGGCTTCATTTAGAACAGGGAAGTGGATATAAAGAGGGAGGAGGGGGGAGGGGGAGGGAGGGAGAGAGAGAGGGAGAGGGAGAGAGGGAGAGAGGGAGAGGGAGAGAGAGATGCTGTAGAGGGAGTGGAGGAGGGGGAGGAGAGGAAGGGAGCCGCGGTAACAAAGTAAAATAATAAAGGTGCTACACTAAAGAACAAAACGACACGGAGAGAGCAGAAGAGAAAGAAAGCAAAGGTCTCTTTGTCCATAAGGACCTTGGCCCAGGTTAATTATAGCGCTACTCAGCCACGGTGAGGGGGAGAGGAAGAGTCAGAGAGAGAGGGAGCCGTTCTGTGTGTGTCTGCGTGTGTGCGTATCTGATGGAGAGACAGAGAGAGCGCAAAAAGCGAGAAAAAGAGTGATTTGAAATTGAATGCAAGCCTTTTATTACAGTATGTCGTAATGCTAGCAAATATATATAGTTAAAAAAAGTAAGTGTGTGAATGTGTTTTCTGTGTCCTATTTGCAATTTGTGTGTTAAGGTTTGCCAAAGCATGCCTGCACATGACACAGAGCTACCAAAACCACCAAGCATCACTCACTTGTAAAAACACGTAATTTGAATGAAAACTGGACTGTCCTCTTTTTAAAAGCCGTCCGACAACACTTTAGAAAGGCTGCTATTACTGACGTTTCTTTCTACTTCATCAGTGGCTTGGCTGGTGTCTTTATAAACTTGGACCACAGTAGTAAGAAAATACACGGAAAACACACCGGCTGCCTTATTAAGCAAAAACAAGGATAAAAATAAATAAAATGTTGGACATGACTCAGTCTGTGAAGCTGTCTAGGCTTGACTGGCTGTGCCTCAGTGTTTCAGTAAGCTGCTAAACCAGGGCTGGGGCGGTGACTACGGTGACAGCGCTGGCACCCTGCTTCGCCCGGCTCCTGGGTGCGACTCCCAACCGCCCTGACGAGTCACGACGCACATGTAGCACATCTCGCACACACTTAAACCCAGGGAATCAGGATTAGGGTCTAAGTTTAGCTATTCGGTTTGGAATAGTTAGGTTTAGCTAACGGTTGTCTGTGTCAGAGTTCAGGTTTTCGGTTTGAGGTGGTTCGTTTGAGGGATTGGGTTAGAGATAGTGTACAGGCGTTGCAAAAGGTTGGAAAGGCAATGTGGACACAAGGATTGCTGTGGTGAGGATCAGAGCTATGCTACTGATATCTGTGAGTCTGCTTGTGCCCACATGGGCTTTCAGCAGGGTGAGCCTGATAGCTATAAACGATAAAGAGAACAAAGACAGGATAACAACCATACTAAACGTTTCTTTATATGTGTACCAGAACCTTAGGCCATGAAAAACGATGGTCATGGTATAGGACCCAACTTATATTTTACGATGGCTATAAAAGGTTAGAGCGTTGTTAGGTGGTGGTTAATGTTTGAAGATGTGTGTAGCTTACCGACAAGATATCGGTCTGCTAAGTACATCACTGGAGACACCAGGATACATAATTAATGTGTAATTTAAGAGTGCTCGATGCAGAGTGGACACACGTACACTCACACAGCTAAATGCACACAAACGAAAAACAAAAGCACACAAGTAGTACATTTTTGGCACACACATGTAACAACACACATATAAATCAAATAGACTACAAAGTATCTAACCCAGACAACATATCTGATCTAAGGAGCAATTAATCTCAAAGTCTTTAAGAGCTTTGGAGGAACATTCTGTGTGTGTGTGTGTGTGCGTGTGTGTGTGTGTGTGTGTGTGTGTGTGTGTGTGTGTGTGTGTGTGTGTGTGTGTGTGTGTGTGTGTGTGTGTGTGTGTGTGTGTGTGTGTGTGTGTGTGGTTGGAGCTTTTAGAAAAACCCAAGGGTGCCTCTTGTCAATCTCTAGACACAACCAAACGATTCAACAGCCCTTTCATGGTGGAGATGTCTGGAGGGGTGAAGTGTGTGTGTGTGTGTGTGTGTGTGTAGGGGGGGGCAGAATGTGGGGGAGGGAGGCTGTAACAAAGAATAACAGAGATGGGGGAGGTAAGAGAGAGGGGGGAGAGGGCAGGTGTCCACATATTCCCAATCTGCTCTCTATGTATTATTCTGCTCTTCTTCCCTTGTAGCAACATGCACACACATTCACAGTAACACACAAACACAGACACACCTCTGCGACGAGAATACATGATCAGACAAAAACTGATGAGAGACATAAGGTCTTCCTGATTTATCTCTTGGAATATCGAAATTCTAACAAATATCCAAGGGAGAAATTTAATATCATGGTTTTTTTATTTGATCAAATTTAAATGAATACATTTTAGAAGGTCAGAGGTACAAATTGTAAATGTGTTCATAGGTGTGTACGCAGCATGTATATTGTGTTGAGTGTTGTTTATTCCCTCCCATGTGCAGTGTTAGCACTTCACTCCTATTTTGTGCTAACCATGTGCTTGTGTGAACAGTTAAATTATCACATGAACTCCACCGCAGGTGTACACATGTATGATGCATGATGCTATGCATTTCCCTGTATGTGTGGGTGTGCGTGTGTGTAGGTGTGTGTGTGTCTTTCCCAGGGGAATCTCCTAACTCTGACCAAGAATTACTCGCGGCTCCATTCCTTTGTCCTCTCTCTCTCTCTCTCTCTCTCTCTCTCTCTCTCTCTCTCTCTCTCTCTCTCTCACTCTCTCTCTCTCTCTCTCTGTCTCTGTCTCTCTCTCTCTCTCTCTCTCTCTCTCTCTCTCTCTCTCTCTCTGTCTCTCTCTCTCCCTCTCCCCCTCTCTCTCTCTCCCCCCCTCTCCCCCTCTCTCTCCCCCTCTCCCTCTCCCTCTCCCTCTCTCTCTCTCTCTCTCTCTCCCTCTCTCTCCCCCTCTCTCTCTCTCTCTCTCTAACTAAAACACCTCTAATCCTTGCCTCAATATCATTCCATGCGTGTCTCATTATCTCACTTCCTCATATGCACTGTAACCATGTTGGCATATTTATATATAGATAGATTATATATATATATATGGATTATTTGTCACACTTCTTCAATATAGGATTTATAACCCCACAGCCTCTTCTTTTCCAACACATTCACACTCAAATGCATTTCTTCTTTATCCCCTCTCCTTTTCCACAAGCATTCATCAATTCATCCATTCAACCATCTCCAACCCTCCTGTGATAGTCTCCTCTAACCTGGGGACCTGCAGTGTATTCCTCTGCAGGTCTTCCGCCTCTTCCCCTATCTCTTCTCCGGCAGGCTGACCCAGATAGAGCTAACGAGCGGTAGCGGGGATGACCCATTTAACAGCACGCCTAGCTGCACCATCTCAGGCCCCGGCTCGGGCCCCGGCTCGGGCCCCGGCTCAGCCCCTCTGCAGCCCCGACACCGACACGCTCCTCGTTAGCCCAGGAACATACCTGGACCCTCTCTTACAGATACTGACAGACAGAGAGCAAACTGTCAGAGAGACGGGCTGAGATACAGGAATAGACTGGGAGAGACATAGACTTACAGAGACAGACTCACAGAGTCACACTGAGGGAGACAGACTGACAGAGAAACGCAGACTGAGAGAGACAGACTGACAGAGAAACACAGACTGAGAGAGACAGACTATCAGAGAGACACAGACTGAGAGAGACAGACTGACAGAGAAACACAGACTGAGAGAGACAGACTGACAGAGAAACACAGACTGAGAGAGACAGACTATCAGAGAGACACAGACTGAGAGAGACAGACTGACAGAGAAACACAGACTGAGAGAGAGCAGACTGACAGAGAAACACAGACTGAGAGAGAGCAGACTGACAGAGAGACGGGCTGAGATACAGGAATAGACTGGGAGAGACATAGACTTACAGAGACAGACCAACAGAGACAGACCAACAGAGACAGACTGACAGAGACAGACTGACAGAGAGTCACACTGAGAGAGACAGACTGACAGAGAAATGCAGACTGAGAGAGAGACAGACTGACAGAGAGAGAGACTGACAGAGAGACGGGTTGAGACAGAGAGAGAAACAGACTGACAGAGACACAGACTGATAGAGAGTCAGGGAGGAGATGACTAATATATACTCTTTTGTATTTTTTTTATATATACATAATTACCAAAAATAATATCTACTCTATTCTAGTGTATAACTTGACACTACATTTGAATACAGGGCAGCAGACAGCATGTTAAAGAGAAATGCAGGAAAGAATATAAATAGAGAGCCAGGAGGAAGGGAACAAGAACATAAAGATGCAATCACTTCTATGCAACCCAGCCTTCAGGAAAAGGAAAACCCAGCACAGTATTACACAATGCACCATCACACTGTCTGCCTAGTGCCTACTAGTGTAAATATGTATTAGCATATATTAACGTGCGCACACTGTATGCTACACAATACAATACAATGACTTCTGTCTGCAGTAATAAAAGATAATCCGGGAACACCAACTTCACCCACTATCCCATAATACCCACACTGACGTTTTCAAGGACACCTATAGATGCTCTTTGACTAGGTGTTGGATCAGTCACACAAAGTTGATGCAAGCACAGACGTATCAGGCACATGCACACACACACACACACACACACACACACACACACACACACACACACACACACACACACACACACACACACACACACACACACACACACACACACACACACACACACACACACACACACACACAGATCCTCTATTTTGGTAGTGGAAGGTACATACATTCCTTTGAGGGTAGACAAAGGTTACACACTGACGCACACACGCGTACACACACACTCACGCTGAACTTCTCTACACAATGGGCAGGACTTCCTGTGCGTCGAGAACAAAACGGCGCAGACTGAGGCCAGACTGGCTGAGTGTAGGAGATCCAAGAACTGGTACACACACACACACACACACACACACACACACACACACACACACACACACACACACACACATGAACACACACACACGCACCCAAACTAAAACACACACACACACACACACACGCGCGCAAACAGCAGACCATCGAATGAGCACAGGAATAGTAAGATGGAAGCAAAAACCAACCTATTTGGAGAGGTTGGTCTAATTTTAGTGTCACAACACATCAGCATACATTAGCACACACACACACACACACACACACACAAACTAGGGCAAAGGATGACCTTCAGGTGAAATGCATAGTAAGTATTACAGGCAACGAGAGAGAGAGAGAGAGAGAGAGAGAGAGAGAGCGAGCGCGAGAGAGAGACAGAGGGACCATCAGATAGACAGAGAGAGAGAGAGAGAGCGAGAGCGAGAGAGAGAGATAGAGAGAGAGCGAGCGCGAGAGAGAGACAGAGGGACCATCAGATAGACAGAGAGAGACAGTCACAGCCCAGTGTGTGTGTGTGAGCTGGGCGGGGGGGGGGGCGGCGGGGTCCTACCTTGTCCATCTCCTGCTGCAGGACCTGCTTGGCCACCTCCAGGTCCTGGAGGCGCACCCTGAGCTCCTCGTTCTCCTGCTCCAGGCGGCCCCTCTTCTTCTCCACGCTGTCCAGCTCGCCGTGCACGCGGATGGACACGTCCTTCGCCACCTGCGAGACAGAGACGGTCACATCGATTAGAGATGATAGATATTCGATTTGGATTGATTATCAACGCCTCCACCTTCCGGGACCAGGCAACCATCCCAGTGTCGCTGGGACAATAGAGAGAGGTCACGGCTCTGTAGGCGTATATTTAGATTGAGTCGTCCAGAGAACATGTCCCCTGTGAAGAAGGTCGCCCACAAATGACTCGACACTCCTTCTTCTGGGGCTATCATTTATATTGTTTAATCATCGGGGGTTGGATTTGAAAAAACTAATGTTATGTATGCTCGTGAACCCACTGTTGTTTCCAAGGTATTGCATCATTGTTTAATGGTCTAAATATGAATAACACATTTCAGGCGACATTCAGGATTCATCAAAAATGAAAATGCATATTTATCAAAGATCAATTTCCCTATATATCAGAAAGAAACTGTGCCGCTTTAGGGCGTGTTCGTCTGCAATGGAGCCGCCCCAGTGGGAAATGTTCATTAAATGTTTCAAATGTCAAAGTGTCAATTAAAAAAATGGAAAGTGTGCTTGAAACGAGTCTCATTAAATTCTGGCAGGAAGGCAACTGGCTGAAAAAGATTGACATCAGAGTGTCTCATTAAAGTTCATAGGAACCAATCAGCCATGGGCAGACAGCTCACAGCAAACAAAGCACCAGGGAAGGACAGAACAGGCCAAAAGTCCACCGCAGTTTGCCGAAGACTTGTAGCCAACCTGAATAATTACACTTTGTGTTTTTTCAACAGCATAAGAAAGAAAACTTTTATGAAATAAAAGCTATGTTGTGCTAATATATGAAATGACGATACACCATGTGCATTAGCGATTATTCACTGTAAACCTCTATAATTAAGGCTTTTGCACCGTGTGTGTGTGTGTGTGTGTGTGTGTGTGTGTGTGTGTGTGTGTGTGTGTGTGTGTGTGTGTGTGTGTGTGTGTGCACGTGTTCACCATGTGCGAGCGCGTACGTGTGCGTACTTGTGCATTTTCCATATACTGTAACTGTTATTCTGCTCATCATTCTCCTCCAGTATAATTAGACGCTGGTGCTGCTCATGCAGGCAGCTGATAAAGTGTTATTATCATCGGCAGTTCCTATGTGTGTGTGTGTGTGTGTGTGTGTGTCTGTTTGACACTCTGAATGTGTCTCTGTTGTTGTGTGGGCGTCCTTGTCTGTTTATGTTGTTTTATTGTTCTTTATGTGTGTGTGTGTGTGTGTGTGTGTGTGTGTGTGTGTGTGTGTGTGTGTGTGTGTGTGTGTGTGTGTGTGTGTGTGTGTGTGTGTGTGTGTGTGTGTGTGAGTAGTACTACTGTGCAGCTGCGACCAATACAATGTCACCGTGTTCTCCCTACTGCACCGAAATTCAATTCCAATCTGAGTGTGTGTGTGTGTGTATGTGCGTGTATGTGTGTGTGTGTGCGTGTGAGAGTGCATGTGTGTGTAAGTCCACAGTCCTTCACAGCAGAGTCTAAGCAAGATTCCTTTGTCCTCTGGTAACTCTCCTCCTTTACCAGTTTTTCTTTAGGTTTGCATCTGTTACTCTATCTCTGACTCCCCACCCCCCCCAACCCCCCCCCCCCCCCCCCCAACCCCCCCCCCCCCCCCCCCCCCCAGTGCACCCCCCTCGGCCCCGTTGCCACTAGCAACAGACAGCCCCAGTCAAACGGCTAAATCAATGATTGAACAACATACGATGAAGAAGAAATGGCACGTTCAATTGGTATCGATATCCCTAGTATGGCTGACTGCAATATCTCACCTCTGACCACTGCAATTAAGTGCAAACACGTGTTTGTTTTCTGTAGCGCACACAATATGCGTTGGAATCGACGACTTGAGAGGAAGAGTGAATCGATAGGATCTGACTCGGCACTACAGGTCAATGGCCGAGAGGAAGCGCGAGTGTGCCATCTGAACAGCCATCAAACGCCGAACACGCTACGGCCCCATATGCTGCTAGGAGAGGACGTCTGCTCTCTCTGTGTGGAACCATCCGTTACCGTATCGACGGGTACCAGCGGACGACTGCGTCGGATCCTGAACGGTGTGCTTGTATCGCTATTAACGAGGAATTTAAATATCCCGAGTGCTTAAAAAGCGCTTATGGGTTTGACTCCAGTCGTTCTTCACTCTTCACTCCCCCCCCCCCCCCCCCCCCCCCCCGCCACACACCCGACGAAGGGCCCTCCTCTCTGACTCTGTGTAAGTGTTTTTGGTTCCGGTACGTTGTTAGCGGACACAGAAGGGGGATTTGGCAGCATGGAGCCCAACCGCTATAGGATGTCATTAGCATTCCATCTGAGTGCCGGGGGGCTGGGGAGAGGAGCCAGAAACAAAGAATGATGAACGGAAGAAAAGAGAGGGAATGAATGAAAGAAGGGAAAGAAGGAAAGAGAGAAAGAAAGAATGAAAGAAGGAAAGACATGCCACGGGAAACAACATTCAATGAGTGGCCGTTAGAATGAGGAAATCCATGTAGTGTGTGCGTGTGCGTGTGCGTGTGTGTGTATATGTGAGAGAGTGAGAGAGTGAAAGTGAGTGAGTGAGAGAGGGTTCACATACACCCCTGTACATGATTCAGAATGCTGCACACGCCAACCCACTACGCATCACACACCTTATGCAGCACTACAGCTGACTCAGGTCGAAGCTTGATGAAGCTTGATGTTCAAGGCAGTGACTCGAACCACTCCCTCACCCACACCCCTCCCCTCCAACCCGGACCCCGCCCTTTAAAATCCACTATTGCTAGTGTTGCCTCAAGTTACCACACCTTTAAGAGCAGCAAAAATCGATATAATATTAAAATTAAACAAATATCAATATTTAATGTCGTCAATATTCACTGTAGTAATAATCAAGGACCGTGAAGTTGCATACTGAAGCCGACGTTGAAATCAGATGCATTTCATAAAGAAGAGGAAGAAGAAGAAGTCGATGGAAACACAGTTAGAGTCGCGGTACCCCACGTCGTCGAGTAATACAATCATAATAATATCACTACTAAAACAATAGGTTGGTTCAACAGTTCAACATCTCAGATTTGCCAACAACCCATTTTGTAATCCGATCATCGACTTGTATCTAAAGAACTAAATTATGGGGTTATTAGTATAATTGATTATAATCTTCCCCTATTCCTAATCTTAACCATTCACCCTAACCACACTGTATACTTACATGCCGTCCAATGAACTTGTTCCATTACATGCTTATTACACAGTACTTGTGTGTAAAGTACACTGTAACAGGACACTAATGTCAAGTGTAACCTACAAGTTGATCTTTCTATTGGCACACGGCTTTGTCTATTTTAAAATGTGGTACCAGTACTCTACTCTATCCTACTGGGCCTTGGGATGACCCCAGCTTGGGGGCATCAGAAATACACTGACTTAACATTACGTGAAGAAACGATACATGACACTTTTATGAAACTGCGATGAGTTTTACAAGAGGTTCTACCGGTTATATGAGGCTGTTCCAAACCTTGAAGCACGGTAAGGTGAGCCATGAAACGTGAATTTGGGATTTAATCAATATTCCTGACATCGGTTACAACAGCGCATGCAAGCAATTTAAAAATTATTTCCTGTCCACAATATAATTAGGACTACGGTATTTATAATTTGCTTCATTATTGCTTCATTATCCCACGTCATGCTTCAGTTCTGACCCCATTCCAATACATATTTCGGACAAATAATGCATTAGGCCGTCTGTGTTTTATGAGCCTGTACCCACTTTTTTGACAATCTGCTTTGTTTGAAATATTACGACAGTGCTAATAATATATCCCAGTAATGAGGCGTGTGACATTTTTCAATTTCTGCTACGCCTTAGCACCAAAAAGGCTGGGACAGCATGTGCATGCATCAACCTGCATTCATTGCACATTCACACATACAGGCTTATACACACACACACACACACACACACA
Organism: Gadus chalcogrammus; assembly: GCF_026213295.1. NCBI lineage: Eukaryota > Metazoa > Chordata > Actinopteri > Gadiformes > Gadidae > Gadus > Gadus chalcogrammus. Next base: position 27,364,083 of record NC_079418.1, on the reverse strand, counting down.
CACACACACACACACACACACACACACACACACACACACACACACACACACACACACACACACACACACACACACACACACACACACACACAATTTCCATCCGTGTGACATCCTGAGGGAAGCACAGTTTCCATGTTTGTCATAATAACCCATCATTGGCCGTGTGTGTGAGTCAGTCTCCATGTGTGTGTGTGTCCGTGTGTGTGGGTTTGAATATTGCCGAGTGTGCGCTTTCCTGGAACCTCTCAAACAACTATACCGCATCTAAATTTAAAAGTCGCCCTCTCTCTCCCCCATGATGTACACGACAACAAGGTAACATCCGGAAATCAGCATGTGACACTAAAGCACAAGAGTGTACCCCAATGAAAAGCATGTACCCCAATGAAAAGCATGGTTTAACCGCTCAAACACACACTTAGACTTACACACAGTGTATACATATGGCAAGGTGTAGCATAAATACTGGACTAAAGCACTGTAGTACAGCTGTGCAGCTGTCTCCTTATATGGTTGAAGAGTGTTTTGAGCTGGCTGGTACCCTTCTGTCTGGCTGCAGCTTTTAACAGCTGCAGAACAGGCAATCCGTCCCCGGCCTTCCACTCCTCATTCCTTCACAACCCTTAGATGTAGAACGACCGAGTCAGGTGTAGTTTCAATGACGAATGGTATAAGGGTTGGACAGCAGAATGCCTCATGGGCTGCATGCAGAGGACCCATTATAGCCTGTAGTGTAAAGTCCTCCAATTTAAAAAAGTAGGAAAGTGGACTTTGTCTTCTGAACACGCCTTCGAGCATTATAGTGTTTACATCATACGATTAAAACTACATCCTGTGTGTGTGTGTGTGTGTGTGTGTGTGTGTGTGTGTGTGTGTGTGTGTGTGTGTGTGTGTGTGTGTGTGTGTGTGTGTGTGTGCACGCGCGCGCGTGTGTGTGTGTGTGAGTGAGTGTAGGGGGGGGGGGGTCCAGATGGCTGAAGCTCATGGTGGGAATGGGAGCAGTGGATGAGTGGAACAGGAAATGATGTCATAGAGCAGAGATCCTTGCGGAGATTCTGGCTGCCTGTGCCCTCAGCATATGACCTGTCATCATCTCATCACACACACACACACACACACACACACACACACACACACACACACACACACACACACACACACACACACACACACACACACACACACACACACACACTAAGCACTACACACACACACACACACACACACACACACACACACACACACACACACACACACACACACACACACTAAGCACACACTAAGCACACTAAGCACACGCACTAAGCACACTAAGCACACACACACACTAAGCACAGTTTTTTTTAAATTACAGTCTTGTGACATATTTTGCACAAACACACATTCATGCAATAAACATCAAACACACCCACACAACGTCAAAGAGAAGTGAGGCAAAGAATAGGCAGAGTGTGAGAGCGGGTGTATCGGATTATGTGTGAAGCGTTTGTTTCCTCAAGTCAATAAAAAGAGCAAGTGAGTAGAGACGAGTCACCAGAGAAGTATGAGGGTTACGTGATGATACACAAACAGGAGAGAGGGAAGACATGATAGAGGAGTGAATCAAATGCATTCATGAGCTACTTATAAGGAAAGTTGGAAAATGCTTTGCTTGGGGAGATGACTGCCAAGGGGTTGAAACTATTGGTATGTGTCTCACACACATAATAATAATAATAATAATTCATTTTATTTGAGGGCGCCTTTCAAAGCACCCAAGGTCACCTTACAGGGCAGTTTAAAAACAGAAAACATAATCAACAATCATAAAAAAAGACAAGAACAAGATACATTGAACAATTTACATAAGTGGGGTAAGATGGGTTAGATGGAATATGTCAGTTTAAAAAGGTGTGTTTTGAGACGTGATTTAAAAGTGGAAAGAGTGTCGGATTTACGGATGTCAGGTGGGAGGGTGTTCCAGAGGTGGGGGGCAGATCTGCTGAAGGCTCTGGACCCCATGGTAACCAGGCGTGCGGGAGGCACAGTGAATTGAATGGAAGAGGAGGACCGGAGAGTGCGGGTGGGTGTGTTGGTGCGTAGGAGTTCACAGATGTATGGAGGGGCGAGGTTGTGGAGGGCCTTGAAGGTGAGGAGCAGAATCTTGAAGTGGATGCGGGTTTTGACCGGGAGGCAGTGAAGCTGCTGAAGAACAGGGGTGATGTGATCAATGGAGGGGGTTCTGGTGATGATGCGGGCGGCAGAGTTCTGGACCAGTTGGAGTTTGCGGATGGACTTGAGGGGGAGACCGAAGAGGAGGGAGTTACAATAATCGATGCGGGAAGTGACCAGGGTGTGAACAAGGATGGCTGTGCTACGGGGTGTGAGGGATGGGCGGAGGCGGTTGATATTGCGTAGATGGTAGTAGGCAGACCTGGTGATTTTATTGATGTGTGCTTGAAATGATAGTGTGCTGTCGAGGATGACACCCAGACTCTTAACCTCAGGGGAGGGGGAGACTGAGGTGTTGTCGATAGTGATGGAAAAGCTGTCAGGTTTTGTGAGGGCTGATTTGGTGCCGATGAGGAGGACTTCGGTTTTATTGCTCTTGAGTTAGAGAAAGTTGCAGGTGAACCACGATTTTATTTCTTGTAGGCAATCGGAGAGGGAGGTGGGAGGAAGGGTAGAAGTGGGCTTGGTGGATATGTATAGCTGGGTGTCATCCGCATAGCAGTGAAAATGAATGTTAAATTTACAGAAAATATGGCCAAGTGGAAGTAGATAAATGATGAACAGGAGGGGGCCTAGAACAGAACCCTGGGGAACACTGGTAGTGACTGGAAGTGACTGGGATGCACAGCACACACACACACACACACACACACACACACACACACACACATGCTAACAAACATATAGACACAGGCACAAGCACACACACACACACACACACACACACACACACACACACACACACACACACACACACACACACACACACACACACACACACACACACACACACACACACACACACACACACACACTGCCAATCACATACACACCCAATCACACACAAACACTGTGGAAGACATGTGGCAGACAGGTACCTGCCGTTTCGCTAAGACACAATCACATGTCGTCCAGGGCCTCCAACTGTGTGTGTGTGGGAGTGGACGAGTGATCGAGAGAGTGGGAGAGGGGGGATAAAGAGATATACTGAGCTCTTAAAGCCATCAGAAGTCTCAAAGCCAATTCATTTGGATGAAGATGGAGGGGAGCTTATTGGAGTCTA
>NC_079418.1:27289479-27360709 GCF_026213295.1 Gadus chalcogrammus | reverse complement strand
AGGAAAGAGCAAGAAAGAGAGGGAGAGAGAGATAGAGTAATTGAACACAAGCAAGAGATAAATGAGACGACAGCCACAAGCCCTTAAGAGAACAGTGAGGCACCGCAGTGGTGGAGTAATGGGGGTCCTGACAATGGGGCGACCGTGGCAGTGCCTGTTGTAAATCTCTACTGAGAAGGGAACAATGCTGGGGAGTCATTAATATGCCATGATGGAGCCTGTCGGTCTGACTCAGACCTGCTGGGCGTCCAGTCTTCACAACAACAATAACCATAATCTGGGCGTTGGGGAGGGCTGTATGTCCCAGCTAATGATCAGAGATGATGAATTGGAAAATGATCAACCTTTTCTCTACATTGTCATCAGGATCTTGGCAGGCCCCGATGTGTCACTTACACAGACCACAGCCTTGGGTAACTCAGGGCCCATGCCAGAATTCAAATTACTTTCTTTACCAAAGGCAATTTGACTAAATAACATCATATTAGTGTCTGAAAGTTACTACGTACTTTTGCTCCTATTGACAGAAATACATCTTTATTTGCTAGTCTCCGGTGGTTCCAGCACGTCGATATTTCACTCTTTCAGCTCCAGCTTTTCAGACTGTTTTACTTACTTCAATTCAGGTTTTCAGAGTATTTTTTCAGTATATTTTTCTTGAAATCAGACTAATTCAGTTTTCAACAGGCCGTAGTGGCTGTGAAACAGTTAAAGGTGTTGCTGGGGTGACAGTGATGTGTGTGTTTGTGCGTCAAGTAGAACTGTGGTGAGGTGTACCAGCTGCAGTGGCTCTCTTTCTCTCTATCTCCCTCTCTCTCTCTCTCTCTCTTTCTCTTTCTCCGTCGATCTGTCTCTCTCTCTTGCTCCCTCTCCCTCCCTCTCTCTAATCTACTAATTTTCAATAAACCAGACAAGGTGGAAGCTAGTGTTTGTTGCATTCTGCCGGCCCTGTGCACGCACGCCCACACACACACAAACACACACACACGTACACAAACACACTCTATCTCTCTCCCGGCAGACTGCCTGACAGACCTGAAATGGAACACCTGCACAAAACAACAACAACAAGAGAACAAGAAAATAGACTTTTGACAGTTGATAAACTATCAATGTAGTAGACACACACAAACACACACACTCATACACGCTCACACACACACACACACACACACACACACACACACACACACACACACACACACACACACACACACACACACACACACACACACACACACACACACACACACACACACACACACACACACACACACACACACACACAGTGACATCCACTTTAACCTCTCTTGATGAGAATGTAAAGAGGCCGTTAAGTTCCGTATGGAGGCAGATGAAAGAGACTGTCTTCACCTATACCAACACACTCACACACTCGGTACACGCACGTAAAAACCCTTCCTTGTCTTAGGTCAACAGGAGAGGAGATGACAAACCCAGAAGGAGGTAATCGCTGACTCTGCTGGTAAACACACTCTCGTGGTTTCATGCTCAGGAAGGCCTTTGTTTAAATTAAGCTGCTCGAAGGCAATGTGAACCAGAGTGAAAACCCAGAAAAGTTACATTTACTACGGCTTACACAGACTGAAAGGTCTGGAACCAGCGTAAAAATGTAACCCCACATGAGTATTCGCTTTGGTCTTTTATTGTTTTTGAAAAAAGTACACTTATTCCTATTTTTACGTTTGGTATTGTGATGAAAAGCCTTTTGAAAACCCCTTCGGCAGGGAGTTTCCTGGGGAGTCAATACTATCACAAAGAAGTGTAACATGTACGTAATTATATGTTCTTGCACATATATATATATATATATATATGTTTGTTTGTTTTGTCTTATGTCGACTGCCAGCTTAATGAAAAACTTTAGTCGGATTGACTAGGTGGATTCTATAAAAATATCTTAGGAAAATGAATATTTCCAGGAATGAAAACATGTGGCCGTTGCATGTGTTTATGTGAATTTGGCCAAGAGTGATTTTGTAACAAATGAAAAATGGGTGGCTTTGGAGTGTGTGTGTATTTAATTGTGTTGCGGTAGCTGATTAACTGAGGTCTGGGAATGCGTACATCTGTTAAGTTCTTTAGTCAGCACCAGCTGAGGGTTGACCCTGCACAGACCCATGACTCACCTGCTGCACACACACACACACACACACACACACACACACACACACACACACACACACACACACACACACACACACACACACACACACACACACACACACACACACACACACACACACACACACACACACACACACACACACCTTGTAGCAGACAAATACTTCATGGAGCCTAATCCAAAGGTGGCACCTAGTCGCAACTTGTTCTATCCTCCTAGCATGCTGCTTAATTCTTGAGGAGATGCTCTAGGGAGAGTGTTGCTCTGTAGTGTAGTCCCACAGGTGGTTGACAGAGAGGGATGTTTAACTGACGATCACCTACCAACAGCATGAATACGTGTGTGGTGTTTTGTCTGATTTATTCTGATTTCTGCCGGGTGTGTGTATGTGTTTTGCTTTAAAGTGCTTCTGTTTGGGAAAGCTCATGTGCGTGTGGAAAAAAAATTGAGGGTGATCCAAGAAATGACATCAATCAAAACAAGCCAGACTTCCGCTGTCAACACCTGTCTTTATGTCTCCCAGCTCCCTTCCCCCTCCCGCCTGCCCCTCTACCGGAACATGAGGATAAGTGGATAAATAATTACAGGTGTAAACACCTCCGGGGCAAACGAACGTTGCTACTTCTTCTTCGTCGTCGTCGTCGTCGTCTCCTCCCTACTTCTGATATCCTTTTAAACGTTTCCATCCCTAAAAACGTTGATGTGTTTTCCCCCTCAGGGGCCGGTAAGCGTCACTTCAAAGCCGCGAGGGGAGGTGAGGGCCCTTCTTATCGTCATTTGTATTTTAATCGACTCGCCCCACCCAGACCCCCCGCCACGCAAACACCTCGCGGCCCACCCACCTGGACCCCCCCCCCCCCCCCCCCCCCCCCCCCCCCCCCCGCCGCCCCTCACAGCTACCACCTGTATCCACCCTGTCTCTCCTGGATGTGCTCCTCACTCTTGAAGTCTACCTGGTTCTACCTACTTGCTTTGCATACAATTCTTTACACTTGATTGGTTGCCGCTTTCCTCCTTTCATGCCTTCCGTTTTTTTATTAATTCTGTCCTTCCTTCCATCTTTCTCTCTTACTTTCCAATCCCTTTCTATTTCTCTTTCTCTTCCCCACTCCATCGCTCTTTCTACGCAGACATGAGCACCACATGAGGAACACTTCCTCTGCTAAACTGTCGAAAAACAAGACTTAAAAAAATGAATAAGTTACAATTCATCCCCCATGACGGTTTCTAAAGAAGATAATATTTGAAAGCCAAGCTAGCGAGGGAGGCCATGCCAGTGTTGTGAGTTTGCAGCAAATAAACCGACACAATAGTGCGCTCCCCATCGCTTGATTTGAAACAAGCCAGCGTGCCGACGTAACCTTTTGAATTGTGATACAATTAGTTTGAGAATCCACAGATTACATGACAACCTCATCCCTACGCCCGAGAACAACGCACAAAAACAAACAAGGACTTACAGTCCGATTCCCCTTGTTTGACTCATCCCGCCCGTTTCCCTCTGAGCGCCTGTACTACACTAATCTCCTACTTTCACCACAATAATCGTACACTACAGAGCAATAATCCCCCGCTAACCTAAAGATAATCTGGCACTTACACACAGCAATTGCATCTTAAGAGTCTGCCTCTCTCTATCGCTCTCTCTCTCTCCCTCTCTCTCCCTCTCTCTCCCTCTCTCTCCCTCTCTCTCTCTCTCTCTCTCCCTCTCTCTCTCTCTCTCTCTCTCTCTCTCTCTCTCTCTCTCTCTCTCCCTCTCTCCCTCTCTCCCTCTCTCTCTCTCTCCCTCTCTCTCTCTCTCTCTCTCTCTCTCTCCCTCTCTCTCTCTCTCTCTCTCTCTCTCTCCCCCTCTCTCTCTCTATCTCACTCTCTCTCTCTCTTCCCATCTCTTTGTTTACTGATGTATGACTGCATCTCCATCTTTGCTGTACTTCATGTGTAGCTTCATGAATACGCATATATTCCTCACATAGAGCAAACTTCATGACTAGAAGCACCGAAAAACGTCAGCTTCCAATCGCATTCTCAATGACTCAAGGAGGACCTTGGCCTGTCTATTCTTTCCGACAATGTTTACCAATAGTTGGTCCAAACTTCATCTCTTTCTCGAGGCCACTGAAGACTGCCGGGGTCCGGGGTTTATCGTGGCCCCTCAGAGGGGCACGGGGGCCTCTGGGCGGGGGCCCACCGCAGCCCTCATAGGGGCCAACGGAGCACAGAGGGATTAGGGCAGCATAAGCCACTGTCGCTGCCATTGTTTAGACAGCCCAAGCCGGTACAAGACACAACCCCCCCCCCCCCCCCCCCCCATCCAACCAGCACCACGCATCCCCTCATCCCACCAGCAACCCCCATCCAACCCCCCCCCCGTACCCCATCGGTCAACACCGCAACACAATGCACACGAGGAAGTGGCAAGATCCTGGTGGATATCCCTTTCTCCCTCGCACTGACGCACAATTCCCTTGATCTAGGGGATCAACGGTGTGTTATTAGGGGATTTGTGTGTGAGTGTGTGTGCATAGGAGGAGGGGAGGCTGGAGGGATCTTATTCAGTTGACTTTTGCCTTGACGTTCTTTCTAAACAGCTAAACTGGGAGCCCAGCAAGACCAACAAACTTCACATTTAAGGGAAAGGGTCCAGCTGATACGCTTGAAAGCAAACTTTAAGAGGCTGGCCATTATCATTTCATTCGAAAATAACACATTTGTTACGCTCTTTTCCGTTCAGACACATAAAGTTCATTCAAGACATAGTCAGAATTGAACCATTAAAAATGGTAATCGCTATAAAATAAACTATGGATGAAAACTCATGAATATAATATACTATTTAAAGAGTTCATAGAAACCATACATTGTTTGTATGGTCAATAACATGTCCATACAAACAATGTTAACCACACGCCAAAACATCCTCAATAGCCTTAAAATAAAGATAATAATAATAATAATAATAATAATTGTTATTATTTTGTTGTTATTATTTCTTTCTTTGTGTTAGTAGTTGTTGTAGCGCCTTATCCTACAGCAAATCCCATACATTTCTCTCGAATCATTGCAGGAAGATATGATGAAGCGGCGAGAGGGTAGAGGAGACTCCACCACAGCCTCCCCATCACACGGCTACTCTTTCACAGCCTCTCCGGCACCACAAGACGCTACGCATCTGCATGCGGCCTGACATCCATGTATCTTCACATCAACCCTGTCTCCGTTACTACACAGAATGAAGTGCCAGCAAGTTGCCAAAGTTGGGTAAATAAAGTGAAATTATCTAATCTTATTTGCTTATAGCTTCAGAAACACAAAACATTGGTTGATATCTTCTTTCAGATTATGACATTTTGGGCCGCTCCTCAGATTAAAGCAGAAATCACTTTGGGCGTTTTCCAATATTTATGACAGTGCTGCATGGAACAATTATTTCATCAGTTGAAAAACTTGATTTGTTTTTTACATTAATTGATGACAATGATGTAAATTGTGCAATGGCGCATTATCAAGAAATTATTGGATTAAATCAGCGAGTGTGTTGTTTTTCCACAGCTCATAGCTCACAGTGATGATAGCGATGATAACCAATGGGATTAGCCCATGCAGAGAAGTGGATCAGTAACATTTGGATATGATAAAAAAAGGTCAAAATGAACATAAAAACCAGCTTCACAGAGCTGACTTTCGGGCTCTCCTTTTTCTCGATAACTTATGTTCTTACTCCACACTTATATATTATATTTTCCTTTCTGTCATCTTGCCTCCACTGTCTGACTAACGTCTGTGTTTTCCCTCCTATATATACCAGTGGTGGTATATGTACATTTAATGGCTATAATCATCCATGATTTGAGTGGTAGGGGATTTGAAATAATAAGGAGGTAGCTTCTTATACACCTATGAAGCATCTTGTGGTAATCAGCTTCCATGAAACACACACACATCTGTACACACACACACAAACAGACACACACACACACACCCACACCCACACCCACACACACACACACACACACACACACACACACACACACACACACACACACACACACACACACACACACACACGTTACAGCAGGCACTTTTTTTGACTTGCACAAACTCTGCACTACTGTACAGGCACAGACGGTCACAAGCCACGAACACACACACACACACAAACACTTATGTGTGCGTGTGCGGAGGAAACACGTGCACAGGAAACATTCACGAAAGCCTCGATACAGATACACACCCTGAGAAAAAAATCACAAATAACACACAGTCTGCAAGGCAAACTAGTGATAACTAGTGAGGACTCACATGCACAAAGTCACGTGGCTGAAAGTAACTCAAAACATCAACTCAACTACAATGACACGCTGATGCACTCTATTCGTAGGTGATCCTTTAGCTTCGGCGTCAACGCTCTAGGATTGCTTGTTCCTCAGTGGAATACATCTCCTTCGGACATTAACACACATTAGGGCTATAACGGCCTCCCCTTAGTAGTTTAATATCAAAAGGTGTGATGTGAAAATTGTTCATTCAGAAGAACTTGAAAGATGAGTTACCTAACAGAAAAAGCATCTTAAGAGTGGCAGCAGAGGCACAATAAGCTTTGCCTGACAATGTTTTCGTAAAGGGGCTCCCAGCGTGATCACATATACAGATGAAACCGTGGGGATGGGGCGCGGCAGAGGACAGCACGGAGGACCAGAGATGACATCGCATAGAGGGACACAAGGGGAGAGGTGGGTAGAAATCCATCACCCCCCACCCCTGTAAACAAAGATCTGTCTTGTAAACCCATACTTTTTACAGTTTTCCCATACATTGTGTCCAGTCCATCCCTCACACACAGTCACACACAAAGCGTCCAAACAGCCACTCCCCCACACATTAATCTCCAGGTTCTTTCATGTGGCAGGGGCATGCTGTAAGCTCTCTAGTTGGTGGGCTAATTACAAGGAAGGCTCTAACAACTGAATATTGTGTGGAGCCTCTCAGAACACCCAGGTAAGGAAAGTGCTCGTCTTCACCTGGCCCCGCCTACAACACTTAAGCACGCTCACAGACACACACTTACACATACACACAAATATATAGACAGGTAGACCCACACATATATACACACGCGGCACACATATACACATACGTGCGCACGCACACACACACACACACACACACACACACACACACACACACACACACACACACACACACACACACACACACACACACACACACACACACACACACACACACACACACACACACACACAAACAGCTACGTGTAAATACAGAGGCAGATAAACACGTGAACAGAAACACAGACATGATTGTAAGTTAACAAACATGTAGCCACACATGCACGTACAAATCTACAAACAACAAAGATGCACGTTAATTAAACACACAGGTTAAACACACAAGAATACTGGCAGAGCAAAGTTATATACACTTGTGTACATACACATTTGTAAACACGCATAGTATTACACACACAGACACACACTTAACCACAGTAACACATATGGACTCCAGTCAGGGTTTGCTGACACCATCAGCTGGAGTCCTTGAGAGGAGAGGACAGGAGAGCTAGGAGGATATGAGTGATGTGGAGACACAGCGATACGCTAGACATGCCATTACACTTGTTCACTATGTTTGCCTGAGACAATGTGTTGTTGTTATCCAGGGATAACTACAGAGACATGGCGGATAATGTTAAGCGTAAATACAGGTTTACCGTTTTGCCGCAAACATCTTAGTTAGCCACATACCAAATAAAAACGCAGGCTTTGGGATTTAACAAAAACAAGGAACCTCTGGGATATAAGCAGGGTTGCATGCGTTGAAACATGCTAATTATATGGGCAGTGCGCATGCAAGTCCAGAGTTCCCCACCACACCTACCCCGTCCTCACACTCGTGCACACACACACACACACGAACAAATGTGGAAACATTTAAAATTAGGTTTCCTAAAAATAAAGCGTGGTGGTTTGAAAATAAATAAAAAATAGTGATAGACAGATGTGATGATAATTTCATTCCTAGTGTAAAATAGAATTTGAAATGTTTATCTAAAGGGGGTTGGTGAACAAACTGTCCTTCAAACAGCTGTCCTCCAAAGAGGGATCTTGCTAAAGAAAAGATTCCCAATTTGTCCCAACGCACATTGCCTTCGGGCAATCTCAACAACTAACCCTGTTGTGAGGGACGCTCCTCAAAGTTAGGAGCGGGCAAGTGTGGAGCTGATATGACAAAATAATTTGATTATAGTCCAAAAATAAAACGCAAAAACAAATTATGAATTCAAGCCTACTTCTGCAAAGTTGTTGGAGAAAGGTCAAAACAATAAATAATCAAAAACACACACACACACACACACACATGCACTCCACACACACACACACACACACACACACACACACACACACACACACACACACACACACACACACACACACACACACACACACACACACACACACACACACACAAATGCATGCATGCACACAAACATACACAAACACACACACAAGCTTGACGGTCACATGTCCAGCAGTTAAATATAAAATAAATGAAGTTGGCATGGATAATCCTGACAGCCATTCAAACACAATTCAACCGATCACACGCCTCCCTCCTTTACGAATTATCTTTCTATGAAATAAAAAACCTGTGAGGTCTCATAAACACTGAACTTGTATTAACTGGGATATAAAATGGTCAAAGGAAAGATTTACAAGGCAATTACATTTTTGCAACATTTTTGTAAGCTTCAGTTACTATGTTTTCAGCCTCAATGTGAACAACACACAACAACAGACAACAATAACTTCCTTTCAGACTTGAAACGGCTCATTCCTCTATTTGACTTTGAAAATGGAAAGAAAACTGTTTTTCTCAAACTCAATATTTTTTTTAATTATTACTTCCAATTTGAATGTGATTGAAAACACTTGGTCGAGTCCCATTCAATCGGCATTGAATCAACGTGACCATGTCTTAATGAACCAATGATAGCAGATATAAACACACTCAAACCTTTCGACCATCAAAGTCTGGCAAGCACGGTGAAGGAGCAACAGTGGGGCAAATAATTGAATAACAAAACTTCCAAAGTGGACTACAGATTCAGACTTAATGTCTGAAGTCAACTTGAACTTTGGCCTCATGTGAAAATTCAAACTGTTTGGTCGGTGAGTGTCTGAGGGGTGGTTCACAAGGCCTCTGTGTTCATGTGTAGCTCCAGAATGACTTGTTTCAGTTCTGCTGAAGTGGAGTTATTGGAAACACGGTCAAAGCAGACCACTGAAGCTCCTCTCTAGCCCTAAACAGGGCTCGGCCGATCTCTGCATGCCAAACATCACAATGCCAACATATGATTTCTACTGACTTACAGAGTCTGGAGACCTCATAATGCCAGAGCAGAACTTCAACCTAGCCTATTTAACACACTTTTTTTTTTATGAAGCACAACATTTTCTATGAAACACGCTCAAAGACACAGTAAACAACAGCAACAACAAAAACCCACTCAACGCGAGCACCAACAAGCCACTTCCTACACAGGAAACACTGTATATTAACTCTATATTGACTTGTTGTGGACTTGGCTTGGGCTGTGCATGTGTGTGTGTGTGTATGTGTTTGTGTGTGTTGGCAGTAGAGTTTAAGTTACGCCGGAGACTTACAGATGGTGGCATGGAGCTGCTCTGCAGGTAGGGGTCTGGCAGCATGAGGAAGGGGTAGCCCGGGTAAGATGTCTTGTACATGCCGCCATCTTGTTGTTTTGTTACTGCAGAGAGACAGACACACACACACAATATTGATTTTACACATTATGCATTTATAACTTTTAAAGAAATGGTTTAGGTTTTAAACCTTGCAACCTGACAAACAATTTGAAGGAAAAAAATGTGCCATTTAAAAGGTTTTGAGTTTCAATTTTCAATTTAGAAACACAAGTTAACCTTAAAATACATTTTAAGAGGTAGGCCTAGTTATATCATTTTTATTTATGTCAAAGACACAAGAAAACAAACCTTTATTGCTTGAAAAATAGATAATGAAAAGAAAGAAAGAAATATAGTAGGACAATGCTTACACAAGTGTTTGCGTTTGAAACATATGTATGAAATCCCGTTTACCGAAATATCTGTGATGTAAAAAATGTTTTTCTCCCACGGCTCTGTCCATTACCATTGAAGGCTTTCACACTCGAGCGGAAGTGTCACTACAAACTTCTGTTTTAACAACAAGGCCTGCAGTCTCCCGTCGTCGACGTGTTAGTTTATCGCTCACACCACCATGGAGCCACAAGGGCTGCACTTTATAAAGCATCTGATCTGCTCCTTCCACTATAACCTGCTTATAACTCATGCGGACAGCAACTACAACACCTAGGGCCGGACACGGTCACCCAACAAAACCCTGCGCAGACTGTAGTATACCCACGCATGTCTACTGTAGAGAGTATCTCATGAAATCCCAAGTTATTGGGATTTGAAATAATCAGACTCAAACTTAAATAGGACTGAGCAAGTGCAACACTCGTGGTGAGTGATTAGTCAGTATATCGTGTGTAATATCATGACGCCAGAATCGGAGAAACGGAGAAACTTGAGGCTAATAAGCGGAGAATGAAGCGCTGTGCTTCAGTGCGTCCTCACCTCCATTGAGATGCTCTCTGTGTTTCTCCACGTAGCACCTCGGTTCGGGCTGCTGTCCCCGTCGGGCCACCTGGGAGGGACACACGGCACGACGCAAACCCGTTTAGTTCACCAAACTGTTTCCAACAAATATAACAACCTCATACGAGTGTTGTTCCCACATGAGAACAGCGTGTTTACTCATGGGACAGACAGACACGTTGTTTTCGCCACACACGCACACGCACACGCACACGCACACACACACACACACACACACACACACACACACACACACACACACACACACACACACACACACACACACACACACACACACACACACACACACACACACACACACACACACACACACACACACACACACACACACACACACACACACCGCTCTCCGCGGGACCTACCGCTGCGCCGGGACTCTGACTGATCTCGGACTCGTTGACCAGGGACGACTTGAGGTCCGCCAGGTCTCTCTCTGTGAACGCGTTCTCTTGAATCTTCTCCTCCTGCTCCCCTTCGTCCTTGAAAGCGATCATCTCATCGTTGGCTCCCATGTCGTCCCCGCCGCCGCTACTGAGCTGAGGCATTTTGCGGAGGAAAAAAAAAATAACAAACTCAGAAAGAGAAGCGGTGGCGATCCTTTGATGTCTTCAGAGGAAACTTTCTATCAAATCTCAGTAGTTCGCGTCAGCTCCGAACCAGATAAAGTGCCGAACACAACCAAAAGTTTGCGCTTCTCTCTCCAACAGCCCCGTAAGTGGATAGAGGGCTAATGTTCCTCCACAGCAACAAACAGTGCATTTGAGCTCAAGACAAGTCGAGGAGTCCCGACTTCAAAGAACGCCGTCCGGGTGATTGACAGCTTGAATGACTCGTTGGGGGTTGTACGATTGTTTCAACAGAGCGCCCCGTTCTTAAAGAGACATCACCTCTGCGCCCCGCATTATTCATGACCTCTCTTTTACGCTTCATTTTTGGCTCTTTCTTTCTTGGTTCCTGATTAAACAAGACGATTTAGTTGTATTTCATATTAGCTCACATGTGGAAACTATCTTTGTTAGTGTCGAAAGTAAAAATGCAGCTTGGATTAGATTTATATTAGACCTAAGTATTTTTTATTAATCCAGGTTATTATAAATGGGTCATTACAGTTTACCTGTTTCGCCGATTTTAGCCCTACGACAATTCGCTGACCTGAGCAAAATCAAAACGTTTCAGTGGTGTTTTATTTTTTTCTCTGGTTTAAGGAATTGTTTGATGATCTCGGAGTGTGACGTTAAGTTAGGGGCAAATAAGGGAAAAACAGTGTTAATAATTATCCTTTTCGATATAGTTTAATTGGTCGAAAAAGTAAAAATAGGCCTGGATGTTGATTTAATCTTTTGCAAAGTAAAATAGGTTTGAAACAGTTGATTGCATGAAATAACTGCAAAAAATTCCCAGCTTAGCACTTCAACACAGTTTCCCCTGGGAACTGGCAGGTTTTTTTAGTTCAATTCGTCCACAAAACATAATGTTGACTTATAGCGTAGCTATGGTGTTGTTCATGTCATTGTCCCACAAGACCAAGAAATAGTAGCCCTACAAATACTGTTGGTTTAAATCACAGGTGAAACAAATACAAATATGAACTGATACGGAAGACCCACAATGACACTTTGAAAGAAAAGTTATCTTTCTTGCCTTTTATTTAAAATGGCCTTCGTAAAAGACAGGTTATTTAACAGCTCTCCTTCATCATATGCCATGTGACGACTAACTTCGGCTGAACACTTTTTATAGGAGAGACAGCTTTGAGTCAGACAATTTATGGATATTTTGCATTAAAACTCTCCATTTGCATCAATACCGAGGCGAAAGGCCCAGAGAGAAGAAAGTGAAATGTAGGACAATCTTGGAAAACATCAGAAGGCTTGGCGAGCTCATCAATAAAAGAGGCACACTATGTTTTGGGCTAGTTCTTACAACCCCCATATTTTGTAGTGATCTCCAAAACATGGTAGAAATATGCTGGTTGCAGAAAACAGTCATCGTGATTTGAGGGGCTATGAGGGGAAAAATAAACAAAATCAGGAAAATGAAGAAAAAAAACTGTTCAAAGTTGTAGACTTGCATTTCAGATGTGTTATCAAGTCTTGATGTATTTTTCCCAGTATACTTTCCAATGCATTTTTAATGTTGACACATAGCTAGCCCGATCTGCCTTTCAGAGATTCTTAATTGAGGAATATTTATACTCCTTCATGCTGTGACTTAATATTTGACTTAATCTCAGTCGGTTGCCTTGAATGAAAATGACGATTCACAGCTGGGAAATAGAATTAAATACAAACAGAAAATGGGTTCGGTATTTGCATAAAGCCGCATATTTATACAATATTGTCTATGCATATTAATGAAAAGATTAAAATGTGGGGTTTGTAATATATGCAAATCTAAATTATAAATGAGTTGTTTAAACTCCTTGTTTATTAGACTTGATTAAATATAGACAGCTGTTTTTCCAGAGAGATGTCGACGGTGGTGCTCGGGCCCTTGCTGTGTGTGTGTGTGTGTGTGTGTGTGTGTGTGTGTGTGTCTGTGTGTGTGTGTGCGCGCGTCCTGGCCTATGTGATGACGCTTGTTACACATGTTGGGTTCACCTGAGGCTGAAGAGGATGTGGGCCTTCCTTTCCTCCTTCTTTCCATTCAGTTACTGTCTCTCTCTCTCTCTCTCCCCCACCTCTCTCTCTCTTTCTCTCTCCCCATCGCTCGTTCTTCTTTGTTTGTCAGATCCCAATTTAATTCTGAATAAGTCAATCTTATCTGCCTGTGTTTCAACACACACACACACACACACACACACACACACACACACACACACACACACCACACACACACACACACACACACACACACACACACACACACACACACACACACACACACACACACACACACACACTCTCTTATCTCATATGCTAATGTGATGACATCAGATTTCATGTGGGGTAGGAAATGCAAAATAAGAAGACATGATATACCCATATTTGAAAGAAAATATCTAGATCTTAGACAAAATGAAAATAATTACAATACCAAAAGCTAAATATTTGAAACTTTCGTCTTCGATAGGATCATAACTTAGTTTTCAACCAAATACAGCTTTTTTTTTTAAGGGAGTGCTTTTCCATTGCTCATTCACTGGCAAAGGAAATTTGCTTTTCTATAATGTAGCCTGGATTTTTTCTAACAGTACAAAAGATGAATCACGGTTGGTTACACAAAAAAAAGATTATATACTGTGCTTTCTAAATAAACATCAGGCACATTAAAGCTGCAGAGTAATTAAATCATGTCCTTTCATTGGGGTTAAGCCACATCCAAGCCAACAAGCCCTAACTGGAACCACTTGTGTGCTTTTTATTGGTAGTTCTGCTTCAATCAAAAACATGTTCGCCAGGGTAACTTCCAGCCAGCAATACACAACCCGAACAAATCTTTTCGTCAGGGTGATTTTTAACAAAACTGTAGCTGTATAGACAATCTTCTATGAACACCAAGTACTGAATTGATCCGCGCGCGCATCAAATGCTGCATAATGCAAAACGTTCTAGAAATGGTATCACATGGATTTGATCTTCATTACTAGAGGTTGGTATTGAGGCAGAGGCTTGGGCCAAAATATAGCATTTAATATCCACAATCCATCATTTTAGGTCTTATTAATGAAGTCATATTCCTTTCAAATTTGTATCAGTTCACATAGCAGTAGTGTAGAATGGTTCAGACAGAGTTTGGAAACCGGGAAAGTAAATGAAGAAAAGTAAGTGCTATTTTTAGCAATTTGCCTTTTATTTGTGTATGCCTTCCAAGCCATGGCTCTCTTGTTTATGCAAGGTTCTGAAACAGTAGGTGCTGTTCTTATTGTGTCGTTTTAAGGATTGCACATGGGGGCGATTTCAATTCATACCTAGAATTTTTTTTCATGTAAAAAATACATAGGTATCTGTTCATAAATAACATAAAAAAAACAAGATAATAATAAAATCCGATGAGGGGCTGATATATAGGACATTTTAATAACAGCTAAATGCCCCCCCCCAAAAAAACAGAGCTATAACTAAGAATGACGAAGTGAATGCATGTGTCCATATAATGACGGTTCTAGTTGTAGTCTGAATGCCTGCTCAGATCTCCAGTGAGTGCTTCTCCAGATGTATCAGAATGCATTCCCTGAGATGCCTCCTTATCAAACATGTATGACTTCACCACAGAGCTGCACCAGGCTTTTGGCGGAAGTCAACAAACTGAACGAGCAATGGAATGCTATCAGATTTTGTAATAAATCACGAGACATAATTTAAAGTGCAGTGTGAACAATGGTTTGGATTTGGTAGAGGTGGAATGTCATATTCATATGTAGGTTTTAATTAGTTTATAATCCCATGAAAATATGAATTGTTGTGTTTTTTTTTACCTAAGAATGAGCCCTTTATATCTACAGAGAGAGCAGGTCCTCTTCCAGATGTTTCTACAGTAGCCCATCATCGATATCTAACTTGTAAACTATAGTGACTAAATAACTGCATACAGTTTCATAAATCTATCAAGTAAGGTCATCGCTTGACACGTGACTATTTGCTGTTGTAGACAATGTCGTCATGTTGGATGCACCTATTTGCACCTTACTGGCCAGTACAGAGCACCAAAGCTTCCCATGGTGGTTGGAAAGGAAGAGGTTGATTTACTGATCATTGAATCTGCAATCATGGATCTCAAGATATTGTGTCTAAAGTAATATTTTCAGTACAGCAGTGTTACAACTCCTGTGGTTACTCTGGAGCTGATCAGCTCTAATAGTATTTCTGTTGCTATGTTTCCCTCACACAACCAGCTTAGTTTTGGTAATGCAAGGTAGCATGTTCAATGTTCGAAGGCATTGCCTAGGAAAGAATAGCATCAAATCTGTATAATATTGATGCTATTATGGTGAATCTTTTAGATATGTTTTCAATTAAACTAAGTTAAGTGATATTGGTTTATATTAAACTGCATAGAATCCCCCCTTTTCATAAAGTACTGCAAATGGGCGTACTGTGATATGGATTTATATTTTAAATGTTCAAATGTTCACTCAGTGTTATTTTTTATTGAAATTGACTCCCTCAATGCATTTGCATAATAAACATACTATTAAAACCTTTCACAAAGAATCCAACAAATTGAAAGCAAATAACTGAACTCTCTTCCGATGAATATCCTAGAAAACACAGAAAGCCATTTTAAGTGGACTCATGTTGGTTCTCAAATTAGAGCTGGTGTCGCCACACAATAATCATACAAATAATTCATTAAACTGTATTTAATCAGATTGAGAAGTCATATTCGGGTCATCATTTTCTAAATATATATATATATGTTGTCCTCAATTACTGCATAATGTATATCGGGGATCACGTTGATACACCTCGACAACCATATTCAACACTTCAACAAATTGGTAAAGCAGATGTTTTGGGCAGACCTACAACTCCGCTTGCTCAGTCCCAATCCCGTTGTTTTCACATCCTGAACCTAAAAGACATAATAAGATGTCCATATGAAGATGGGAACTGCCACTCAATTTCAAGTGCTACAAAAACAGTTACATTGCTATGGGAGAGAACAGAACACATATCATTTTGAACATCTTCTGAATTTTTTTTGGCGTATTTTAAGTCCTAATTTTTCTTGGCACATCGCAAGTAGCAAACCACTGAACAACCGTGCAACCGTGTAAAAGCGTATCAACTGAGGTGCCAAAAGGCTCCTCCCCACTAGGCAACGAACCCCCCGATAATGAGTCTGCTGACTCAGTCTGGGGGAGCAGGGAGAGGAGGGGCCAATCGGGGCCGATCTAGGCTCTTATGGCCGCATAGTTTCAGGGGGTGAAAAGACGCGTGATTTGCCGCCTCCCTTAGAGACGAGGGGGCATTTTCTAAACTGATTGATATTGATATTGATATACTGACCCATCTTTTCAGTAGAAATGACGAGAGTTGTCGATAAATCCTTTTTCACAGTCTGAAACCCAGGAAGAAGTATGGATCTCTGCGTGTCTGGCCGACATATCCATTCTGATGTCTTCACCCCACCTGAAGCTCAATCTGGAGAAGCCTGAGCTGATGTTCCTTCTAGGGAAGGCGTCTCCCATCCACAACCTCTCCATCAATATCCACATCTCTGTGGTGCCTGGGACTCAGACGGCATGGAACCTGTTGGGGACACTGGAGGACCAGCTGTCCTGTGCTGCCAACATCACTGTGACAACCTGCTCCTGCAGATTCGTGTTCGGCATCATCAGGAGGACACGCCTGTTACTCACCCAGAAGGCCACGCAGGTTCTGGTCCAGGCTTTTGTCATCTCACACACTACACCGCATCCCAATCTGCCCAGGCTACTGGTGGCTAAATAAATGTTATGGTGTGACAATATTCCTCACAGACCTCATTCCCGTCTCAGTGAGTGGACAGCAAGGCAAGACGGAAAGGCAAGAGTGATCCTCAAGCCCAGTCATTTATTGTGTACTGCCGTTTTCATCCCGACTTTAAAATTCACCTATTTGGCAAAAAATACACAACTTTGTAATGTTGAACACTAGGCTATTCAGTGAGGGATTTTATTCATGGATCATGTAAAATATGTTCATGTTGGAGCATCCTCAACATCATTTGACAAGAAACTATCACAGTAAAATATGAAACCATTTGTCCTATCTTAGTGGGGCAGCTAAACACAGTTAAAAAACGGGGATACCTTTCATGTTTGGGTGTGCTTTGCTAGTGTAACTTGGGTCAAGAAGAAGAAGTTCTTCTTGAGCAGATCTCAACCCCCGTTTCCCTACGGCACTCCCTCGCGACTCGAAGGTAATGACACTTTTTTATGTTTTATGATTCACTCATATTCAATACTTTGAGTTGTTGGACAATTGGTGCCCATGTAGCGGTATATGCCACAGCCATACACACTGTGGATCTCTTCCTCCCTGTGCAAACAATTAATCCCAGAGCTTAATGACGGGTCACCTCATCAGCTTTCCCCTTTGGTCTCAAATCCATAGTATCTGTCTGTGGTATTGAAACCACACTGGGAGCTTCTCTATGACTAAGATAATGAATAAATTAGGGGAATCAATGTACACATTGTCTCTGTATCCTCACGTTTACAGGTTAGTAACGGTGGACTCAGCCCTTGAATGGTACAGGCTTTATCAAGGGATACATACAATTTATTTTAAACTGTGTTCTGTATAACTTCTGTATTTGTATAATCTTTCTTTCAGGGAATTTACCAGAACAAGCCGGCACTGCATTTACTCTGAGCAATTAAGAAACACACAGCTTAATTAATTAATGAATTAAAGATAAGCAATGAAAAACGATGAACCGATACAGACTGGACTCTAGCCTCAAGACAGACAAAAACAAATCAAATACACACAGATGCATGGAGGGATTCACAGATACACACAAACACAGGCACGAACACACACACGTATGTACACACACACACACACACACACACACACACACACACACACACACACACACACACACACACACACACACACACACACACACACACACTAAAACAAGCACACACACTGAGGGGGACATGTGCAATCTGGGAGACAGGAAACAAAAGCCCTCGTTAATGCAGAGACTTGTAGAGGCCTTTGATGTGGAGCCAAGCCATTCAATCCCTGCTCCTCTCTCTCACACACACACACACACACGCACACACGCACACACACCACACACACACACACACACACACACACACACACACACACACACACACACACACACACACACACACACACACACACAAAAACACACACACACACACACACACACACACACACACACACACACACACACACACACACACACACACACACATACACACACACACAGACAAACACACACACACACACACACACACACACACACACACACACATAGGCACACAGATTAACACAGAGCACAAATGTACGATGCGTTCATACATACAAATGAACAAACAAGTACACATTGTGCAGACACATTACCCGCCCTCTCACACAAACTCTCGCACACACACACACTCATGCGCACACACATACATTCACACACTCACACTCACTCTCTCTCTCACACACACACACACACACACACACACACACACACACACACACACACACACACACACACACCCACACACACACACACACACACACACACACACCACACACACACACACACACACACACACACACACACACGTGCTTAAAGTAAATCTAGATCTTGAAAACCTTGATTGAAGCTCAGCCTTACTGAACTTCTGATGAGCTTATTCTCACTTCAGGGATATGAAAAAAAAACTCAACCGATTTTATTCTTTCCACTGCACACGTCTGGTCTTGTATGTGGTAACGTCAACACAAACAGTTGGTTCCATCAACTTCAAACTGGAAACAGAAAGATTTGACATTAAGATTAAAAGATGTTTTCTTTTTTTTAATATGACATTTTCCGTTAATATTAGATAGAAATATTGATATTAACAATTACTAACAATTTAAGTATAAACATGTAGTTTCCACAGAGTCAGAAAACGTCTCAGGAAATATTTGATCAAGTTAATCTGACCTACAATAAACCAATTATTTAAAATAAGTAAGTAAAATATTAAACTAATCAATTATTTGATGTGTTATTATTTGTTCATTAATGTGTTGTGTGAACAAGGCCAATTTATTGAGTTAAAGTGCTATGGTTATAACCCTGTCTGTTGCATCGCCCTTTTCTGCAAAGTCTTAACAATGAAAGGTGTCCACCTTCAATTATTACAGACATTATTGGTTGCGGTGAAACATTACAGTGTGACAATGTTCCTACACTTAACCAGGCTCAGGTGCACACTCAGATACACCCACACACACACACGCGCACACACACACAAAAACACGTAATGACTTGGGACAATACGTTTTGTGGAAACCTCAATGATGACGACAGCCACGGTCAAATACCGGACATCCAAATCATCCCGTTCATCCCAGAGCAACAAACCGACCGTTACAATTAGGGTCAGCTCAACTCCACCATTGTTGTTTGCAGCACTAGAAGCAATGTCTTTTTTCTCTCCTTCTTTCATGCGAAGAGTGTCGTTAGCCGAGAGAGAGAGAGAGAGAGAGAGAGAGAGAGAGAGAGAGAGAGCTAGAGCTCGTGGAGGCCTCCATTTAATCTGGTGGCAGGCCTATTAAACGCACGCGTCCACAGCGGTCTCTTTCTAGTGGTGAGTGGGCGCTTTGGAGCTCAGCAGGCGACAGTTAGCAGCCGATTCTGGGATCAGTTTTTCCGCAGTAAAGGGACTGATGTGGCCCGGAGGAGGATGTGGATTCATGATGGATCATTGTTTGGGCTCGGGGACTCTGGGTGTGTGTTTGTGTGTGTGTGCGTGTGTGTGCATCCAGTGTGTGTGTGTGTGTGTGTATGTGTGCGTCCGGTGTGTGTGTATGCGCTTGCTTGTGTGTGGTGTTGTGTGTTTGTATTTGTGTGTAGGTTTACAGTGTGTTATCATGTTGCGTTTCCATAGATCAAGAATGCAAGACTTGTCTCTTAGCATGTAATAGGATAATGTCCATTTAAAGTAATAGATAATATTGTGTTTACGTGCAAAAGAAGACAACAGCCTATCCCAGCTCAACAATACGGCCACTTTACACTACGATCAATAGTACCCTTTCTACTACTACTACTGCCACGACTATTACTTCTACTACTACTACAACTACTACTACAATTACTAGTAGTAATACTACATCTACCATAACACCCAATATTATAAATGTACTTCTATGCAAGGTTCTGCAATATTCCTTCAAAAAAGACTTTCGGATTATCATCTTACTGTAATTGACATTGGATTCTTAAAACAAACAATAGTAATTTAAATAGTAAACCAAAGAAACGCATATAAAATATTATACACTGGTACACTATGAGCACATGTTCCAAGCCATTCAGCTTTAGGTCTGTATTGGTGGTGGTTGTTTAGTTCTGGTGTTGATACCGACCGTTTATGCCAACAGCAACCGTGGCTTTCCATCCTTTACAATACCACCAACTGCCATTCATGTGTACACATCCAATGGAAAATAATCACTACGTGGTGAGTTAAAAACCACCAGGGAATGATAACATGAGAAAACAGTAACCATGGTGTTTAATATTGACTAAGAAAGAGAGACAGAGGGAGAGAGAGAGAGAGAGTGCGAGAGAGGGAGAGAGAGAGAGAGACCAGAGCCTAGGTCATATAAAGTAGAAGCAGGATGGAGGTTAAGAAATCATTCTGGTGTTTACTATTATTATTGTTATTACTTCTTATTCCTCCCGGGAAGTTGGCTGCCGTCGTGGAAACGGAGCGGAGAAGCCTCAACGAGACAGCTGCTGCTAATTGGTGGCCCGAGGAGCGCTGAGAGAGATCCAACATGGCCTCCCTCCATCCTCTCTGTTCATTGTGAAAGATTCACTCCGTACTCTCAGATTTAGCTGTTAACTCTAAACTCCACTAATTTTAGGTTAAAATGTGTTCCATGCCCTGTTTAAGATGTGTCAGTATGTGTTGTAGTTTCTTTTTCCCATACAACCTACTCAAATAGCACAAACACATTTTTATTTTGTTATTATTTACATGTTTGAAACAATAACCTAAGCTCCTTACACTTCTTCTACTAACAATCATAATATATAATAGTTATAGTAAAAGTACTCATCGAGAGCTTTAATTTGTATTAGATCCTATTGTGTAATTAGTAGCCTGTTTTGACTTTTATCATTACATAAACTTTGATCGGTACTTTTGACTTTCTTAACTCTAACATTTTCTTCTCTTGATTCAGAGAAAATCACCCAGATTGAACATGTTCCTGTAACTGTCACTTGGTCATGTATTAGGTGGTTAAAATAAACAGATTGTCTTTCTCCTCTGTTCATCACTTTCATTCTTTCAGTCATTTTGTTCATTTGTGCCTCTCTCTCTCTCTCTCTCTCTCTCTCTCTCTCTCTCTCTCTCTCTCTCTCTCTCTCTCTTTCTAGAATTTCTTATTTTTCTTTAAATTGTTGTTTTTTGCATTCCTTTTTGCTCATCATGAATACATTCAAATCAGTTCCTTTCTAATGTCTTGAATCTTTTAGCCTCCCTATTTACCCAAATGTGTTGACCGGGAGTGGTTAGAGCAGATCCGGCAAAGCCTGACCTCTTGAGGTACGAGGAAGAAAGTGTTGCTGGTTCTCGACCAACCACAGTCAGAAGTATCATTAGCCGTTATCACTCTAGCAGAGGGGTGCGAGTCAGCAGAATTTAAGCATTAAGCATTTATTACATTCAGTTCAATTTATTCAAATCAGAATGTTAAAATGGCTGTTATTCACAGTAATGATAATAAACATACTCTCTATAGGCCTATGCCTTCTCTTATTATTATAATGCAAACAATTTAAATGTATGTTATTTGGGAACTAGTTTGTATTGTAAGACTGCAAATTCCCTACAGAGCCAAACATCTTATGTAATTATTGTTTCTTTTGCATAGGCATACATTTTCTCTACGTTTCTTCACGTGAAGTTCGTTAAGGGCCTCAAACTCAATTGTTAGATGGCCAAAAAATGGAGGAGTTGATTCATCTTTGTATTCTATGTTCAGCTCTGAGAGAAGAATGTGGTGAGTTATACAGTAATACTAAACAAGTAGAAACCACATTATTCATCCAACCACAATTTGAGAAACGATTTGGCCCCATGTGGCTTTGATCCCTTATTCCAGTGCAGCGTTTTTCTTCTCCCGATACCCACAGAGCAAGATGCCGTGTATGAAACTGAAAACCCTGGGGGATTTAACCACCATTTTACAACGGTTCAAACGCTAATATATTACATACTCACACATCAGATTTATCGTTATTTTCGGCCACATGGATCCAATATTGACGCAGGGAACCTGATTCTCTTGGATTCTCTTCTTCATGAAGACAAACTGGTGAACTTTTTCTTCAGAGCCTTGAGTTGAGGAGAAATCCCTTTTAGATGCAGTCTTTGCAGTTACTCTTTGCCGAGATCTATAATCAAAAGCTGAAGTTGGGGTGAGGATAAAGGTAGCCTATAGCTAACCACACAAAAGATTTATGGTAGGATAATATTTCCAAAATAAATTATCTTATAATCAAGACAGAAGATACACCCATATTTTCTTTCTTGATATACATAAATGATTAATGCAGTAATAGTAAAAAAATAAAATAGCCAAAGTTATATTCAAAGCCAGGGCCATAAACATATAATTTAATATATAAAACACATACATTCAAAGTTGTATTAGTATTAAATGCATTTTTAACATTGATTTTAACTCCTCCACCTCTCATGATGTCAGAACACAGCAAACATTCTGTCTGTCACAGAAGCGTAACTCTCACCTTTCCTTACAGAGCGGTAGCTGTTGACAGCTGTCTGTAGGGCCAAAGCTGAAGGGTTCATCACAAACTTGAATGTCAAGCCAGAGACACATCATTGCTTCCGCTGATCTGAAGCAGGGGCGAGAAAACTACCCCTCTGGGCATACAAAAAGATTATTACTTTTTTTGTCTGCACTATTGTGCATGCACATTTTTTCATAATGCTTTACCTAAATAAACAAAATACACTGTTTATTATAGCTTTAAATAGCTACCTGACTGCTGTGCTGCTTATCCTTAAACATCTAAAGTTCCATTCAAGTTATTTCAGAGTAAAATGAATACAAGTGAGACAGAATATATATATATATATATATACATATGGATGGATGGATGGATGGATAGATAGATGGATCTGACTGGGGATAGGATAGCTTGATTCACGGTGGTAAACAGTATGGTTATGTTTTTAAACTGTTTATTATCTTTCCAGAAGGCCTAGGCTACTTTATTTTGAGATGTCCCTGGAATCCCCATTTTTCTTTCTAAATAACTAACTATCATTAGTGACTAGAAGAATCATTGTATCACTTCTACACTGAATTTAATTATTGCAGTCCATAGTTAGCAGTATATATACCATTAAATATCGATAAAGTATATCTTTTTTTAATTTACCCAAGAATTATATTCGGAGCTAATCAAATAATATCCAGGGCTTTGGCCCCGAATAAAACAGCCTAGTGACACCATTGATCTGAAGTCTCCTCACCACAGGTCCAGAGGGGCTGAATTCTGGTTTACCTTGGTTCCCTCTTTCATGTGTGTGGGTGTGTGAGAGACAGAGGGTGGGGTGGGGTTAATTGTGTTAAACAAGTACAAACCAGCCCTTTGACAGCTTCTCAAAAAGCTATGTTGGGCGATGGTGCTTTTCACTGATGGTTTTTGCTTGTGAATGGGAGGGAATAGGGCTGAACCATTTGCATCATAACCTTAATTCTCTTTCAGTCTCCTTCCTGTTTCCATTCTTTTCTCCTCTGTCCTTCTCTATCCATTATCGCCTCACTTTCTATTTATTTTATGTTTAGGTTATTGCCTTGATCTATCTCCATGCATATTGCCTTCTTACTCTCTTTCTTTCTTCCTGTCACTCTATCCTTTTTCTGCTGTTCCTTCATTTCTGTCTGTCTTTCTTCTGTCTGTCTGTCCATTAATGAGGCCTTGAGTTCCTTTCTCTATGCATTCATAAAAAGAGATCTCTCTGCACCACTGTTTGTCAGCCTGGTGGTACCCAGCCAAGGAGGGCGGTGAGGAGACAGGCCAGGGGCCAAGCCCAGTTCCTCAGAATTCAGAGCCCGCGGTCGTGAACCAAGGGCCCTACAACAGAAGCTGGTGAGAACGGGATGTGAATGGGGCTCTTCTCACAGTATATCATCTATACACTTCCACCAACCCTGGGAAGTCAGCACTGTTCTTTCCCAGGGCCTGGTCGCAGGGCGGCCTGGTACACGCCAGACACTGTGATAATGATTTAGAGCGATGGGACCATGGGGTTGCAGTACAATCTAATTTGTCCTGGTTGATTCCCAATTGCTGAAGATTATAGGTCTGTGTTTGTGATGGTGACAAATGTGTAACCACAAATGCCTAGTTTCTGGTTGGGTTTCTCGTTTTTGCACACGCAAACAGACACATAAAGACACAAAGACACACACATACACAATTCAACACTTTTGTTGTTGCTGTTGACACAATTGATGTGGCCCTCATAGTTGTCTTCACATTGGTTCTATCATTGTGGGGAGTTACCCACACAAACACACACTCACAAGCACACACACACACACTCACACACAAACACACACACTCACAAGCGCACACACACACACACACACACACTCACAAGCGCACACACACTCACAAGCACACACACACACACACAAACACACACTCACAAGCACACTCACACACACTCACAAGCACACTCACACACACACACACACACACTCACAAGCACACACACACACACACACACACACACACACACACACACACACACACACACACACACACACACACACACACACACACACACACACACACACACACACACACACAGAATGACACAATGTATTCCGCTGGGAAGAATCTTGACTGAGATTTTATTATGGAGAAGGATCTTTCTAACAGTAAAATGTTCTGCTAGACACTAAATAGCTGTAGCCTTTAACACAACATCCAAATCTTTACTTGTTTTAAAGCCTGGTGGACGACTCATTTTCCATTATCCATGGAGTCTGTAAAAAATTCTGTTTTCCTTCAGCAAAGCAAAGACGGGATTCAAACCTATGATCTTCGGTTATCAATCTTTTTTATCTCTAAATTGGTAGACAAGCTACAATCTAAGGAACTGGCTGTTATAAAAACAATAAAAAACAAAAACAATAATTGACTTAATGCACATTTAAATGACACAAAGACAAGCTGTTCATCATCTTCTACTTGCGGTTATAAACTAGTCTAATCACTGGCAGCAAATCTTACATAGACTTTCCTGGGTCCCGTAACAAAAAAAAAAATTGACTGGCATATTCATTAAAGAAGCTAGTTGAATGTACCCAAACCGAAATTAATTAAATGGTGTCTGATTTCGTATTTAGCATATCTTGCATCTGCATGCTCAGAATCAAGGTATTGTTTTATCATTGATGAAACTCATTAATTTGACTATGATGAAACCTTAGCAGTGTCCAGGTGTAATCCCCTTCCTTAAACAAAATCTTATCAAACCGAGGCCATTATTTGGGATGTAACAGAATAACAGAATCCCTTAAATGATCTTAATGTCTGAAGCTATTAGCTAAAGCTAAACTTTAAAAGGAAAAACTGTTCAGTTTGCGCAGCGCTAATAAACCTCTAGTAATGCATTTTCATAAACCACCACGTTGCAGGCGGCTTAAAAGGCGGGCCTTCCCGCTGCCAGGTAGTGGCGACATGGTAGTCACAGAATGGGATTTCATTGGCTCCATGTTTCCCAAGCATGCATGCCGCGGGTGTGCACGTGCTTCACAAAGCTAATACCAACACATACAGTAGGATGGCTTTAAGGTGCAGAAGGAGTGTGGAGATATCACTCTATAGTGCCTTTGATGTGTGTGAGACAATTGAGGTGGAATACACGAGAGAGAGACTGTGTTGATTCCAAAAAAAAATGGGTATGAGTGGTGGTGGTGTTCGAGGCTCGGTGACAGACCTCGGCTGCACCCCGCCTTCACGCGAGGTCGCTCAGTGTAGTTTCCAATGGAAAAGCGCGCCAAGCCACCAAAGAACTCTCTCTCCTCCTTGCCTCGCGATGCCAAGCCCGTTTTCTGTCACGTAGATAATCATCCGCAGCTGTGCACGTGCGTAGAAGAATTTTGCTGTTAGGTTGAGCGAAAAATTTAAGTTTAACTTTTGACATTTGACGTTTCAATTCTTAATGGCTATAGCTTACTCGCAATGAGAAATTTGGTAGGCCTTATCTTTGTGGTTGTCACTTAGCATTTTCATTACAAAATCGATGAAAGTAACAATTAAATAATTGATTAATTAAATGAAAAGGTTGTTTCATATTTTGGCTAAAGTAATTCAGCACGGGCATCTTTTGGCCCTCAATATATTATCCGAGGGACAGAGCAGACAGACTCAAAATGTTTATCATGATTTCCCAGTCAAAATTTCTAATGCCAAATTCGACATACATTAATGACCAACATTTTAGACATTTATTTTATTTAAATTTAATAAAGTATTATTTCCAGGTACGTCACAGCATCATGATTGACTTTAGCCCTAATCTATATCTTCTTAGTAACTGACAAAAAGCACAAAATATGTTGAGGATTGTGTCACACAATACCACAACCTCATGTTTGTTCATTTTCTTCAGATAGTCAATAAGCAAGGTTGTGAGTTGGTGACTTTAAAGTTGTTCCACCATCACCTCTGTTTCACACGGAAAAGTGAGGTTAAGGCAACAGGTGGCGGGTTGTGTTATCAGCCCTCATCTCCCCATTGTAGATAGGAAGGAGGATGACTGTTAAAACAGCATGTTTCCTTGGACAGATAAAGATCTTCAACAGCGCAATCTTCCATGCATGGACACACATACACACTCACACACACACACACACACACACACGTTACCACACATTAATGCATGCATGCACACGCAGACACTAACACACACACACACACACACACACACACACACACACACACACACACACACACATAACCACAGTTGAATGCATGCACACACACACACCACCACACACAAACACACACGCACCCACACAGACACACACGCACACACACATGACCACACTTGAATGCAAACACACACACACACACACACACACACACACACACACACACACACACACACACACACACACACACACACACACACACACACACACACACACACAAGGATGGGGTGAGTCACAGCCTCTCTGCCGTTCTCTGACCACAGTGGGGTTTGACATTTTCTTGTGCATGTTTTACGTTCAAACAGGAAGGGCACATTTCACACTCCCAACACAAAACCCGGATATAATTACATACATACTGTAATATCTCTCGAAGCAATACACTAGGAACAATCAACAACCATTTTTAGTGTACAACTAATCTGTGGGAATTGAGAGATGTCTTTTAAGAAATAGCTAGCTGGAAGGGGCGAGAACTGTTGATGTGAGCCAGGCAAATGCTGTTTGCCTTCTAGTTATCAAACCATGTTAAAACAAAGCTTATTGGATATTGTTTGGGTGCAACATTCTCTTCAACATCATGATGTTGTTCAGATCTCAACGTCTTAGAACACAGGTCTCTGTTATAAAGGTCTCATTCATGCACTGTAAACCCCTTTGTAAACCAAATGGTTCCTGTTTACAGTATTTCAAACAATAGTGCTGTTTTCCATAATTGTCCTCAATGCATCATAATGGAATTAAAAATTGTATTTGTGCTTACGACTCATTACATTAATGTGATTCTTTTTATTTCGATGCTATATATAATATAGCACATAATACTATATTTGTGTGTGTCAGCGAATGTTTCTTTTCTCCACAATAAACAAAGGGGGCTCTACACATCTCCAACTCCTGACAATGGTCATTTATTGGTATCTGTTTTGTGTGCTGTTGTTGCTTCGATTTGATCTGTTAAAAAGATACTAATCAAAAGACATATTGATCATAATTGCTTTTTATGTTGCACTTTATATCCACAAGGTAGGCCAACTAAATACCTTTTATTGTTTGCGATGCATAATTAATCTCATATTCAGTCAATTTAAATAAATAAATGTCTTGTTAACTAATAAGATTACTATGCTTATTATCTTATGAATGAATGGTGTCTTCACCCTTGTTCAATTTGCCATTTGCCATTGAATTTGCCTTCAATTTGCCATTGAACAAGCATAAATAAATTGTAAACATCAAACAATTTTTATAGAAAATTCCTCTTGCTATAAACATCAGAGCACCCTCGTGTGCGAGGGTACTCTGAGATTGCGCTTTGGCCTCCAGGAACATATAGATGAAAAATATGAATTTTCCTTGAGCAGTGCTCTGGGCAGAGCTGCTTTCTATTCCAATCTGGAAAAGCCAACGGTGTTGAGTGAAGTCATAGACTCATAAGAAGAGCTCTGGGACGACACAGGGAAGAACACATGACGGGCTGTAGGGAGGCAGGAAAGTTAGGTTTTGGACCATATTTGAACCATGGAATAAAAAAAACAGCTAAAGAAAGATGACGCTTCAGTGATCCACATGTTGTAAATTACAGCATCTGTTTACAATTTCTTTTGTTTACACTGTGGATGCTGGGGCCGGGTTGATTAACATTTTGTGTTGTGTTTGTCGTCTTCTGGAAGGGGACTGGGATTGGCAGTTGGTGACGGTCGTTTGAAGTGAGCATTGCGTTGGCTTTGATGCTGGTGGATGAAAGGGGAGCATCCAGATATGACTTAAGTATGAACCAAGAATGCATTTTGGCCGTGTCTGAAGGCGACTAGCAGGCGACTAGCAGGCTGCTCGTCTCTGATTAAATATTACACTGCGAGATCACGCTGATGTTAGAGCATTAGAAAGAAAAACCATAGTGTGTGCCTTGAAATAACTTAAACACGCATAATGACACCAAGCTGTGGATATTTGGCGGGTGTGAGTTGAGAATGGTCTCATCTGCCATGTGAAATTTTAACTCATAAATAATGGCTTTTTATTCACGTTGATCTATTTGTGTGTAATTTGTGCATCGTAGCCTATGTGGGATGCTATATCTGATGACTTGGGACAAATGCATTACGGCTGGAACCTCCAACTTTTACCCATTAATACACAGTATATATATATAAAAATAATTATAGCCTAGTTCAAATTATGAAAAACTTTGTTCAGGTAGAGAAGCAAAAGAAGTTCTGAAAACGAGTAAAACAGTAATTGACAGCAAAGTAGATATGTTGATTCTTTACCTGATATATCAATCATTTGTAAATAAACCAATTAGTCTATAATGTAAAACAATGTTTACGTTTCAATACATTCAGTGTTTATTCAAATAAAGCCTGAGGTTTATTTAAAATATTTGAAGCCTTGAGATATGAATTTACAGCATCATAGAACCATTATGATATTAAATAATAAATAAGACAGTAGCACTGACAGAAAAATAGACGAATCTACACCAATATTTAGACATATTTTTGAATTACTTGATAATTCTGGTTGACATCAGCAACCTTCATTTCATCGGCTGTTTCAAAATGAAGGAAGGCTATATTTTATTATTGGTTTAACATGATATAATTATTATAGAATTAGCCTACTTTCCATGGCCCATGTAAAGATTGCAATTGTCTACATATATTCATCTCAAAATATTATTATTTAACCATCATTCAAAAGCAGGTTTAGTGCTGCAATCGAAGGAAATATTGTAAAAGTACAGATTGTTGACAACAGTGACTCCAAGTGGCTAAAGTTGATACTATGACCACTTTCTCCGTCTCTGCCACTGTCTCGGTCTCTGTCTCTACAAATCGCAGAAAAAAGCCAATGCATACCGAAGCCCCTGGAAAACTCCCTGAATTTGGAATTAACGCTGATTGAGCAGTTTTAATGAACGTCTTGAGTAAACAGTTTTCGGCGCTCCACCAGGGCGAAGGCGGGTTAATACCGTCTATATAGGAGGCATCCGGCAGGTGTATGTATTTTTTGTCTTTTGTGAATAAGCCTACTTTCCTATTTGAAACAAAGGACCATGTTTTATCAATATAGGTGTCTCCTTACCAGTGCTTTGGAGTCTACTGCAGAACATCGCACGAGGAATGCCTCAATCACATCCCACTGTTTCTGTGAAAATATACAAGCAAAAACGCATTTAGTAACCGGGTGAAACACATGCGACGCATAGTAGCCTACTAGGCTTATAAAGTAGCCTGGCTAGAAAATAGGTTTAGGCCTACTTGTGTCGTGTCATATTGGTGTGGGCTAAACAAAGCCCTGGGGCCTATTGAACTTTGTAAATGTTTAGAATAGATTAAAGGTTAGCATCTTTAGGATGACGACTCAAGTTGGTTCGCTATATATTTTTTGGCAGACGATTCTGATTCCTGCAAAAAAAAAGTCTACAACTTTTTTTTTTTTCGTTTCATTGCCATTTTGATCATATCTTTTTTTTCCAGGTCTATATTTTGCACAATAGTAAGCCAGTCCTAATCATTCCGAGTGTGCAGCCCTTTTGCAAGCAACCAATATGCGATGGCAATATGTGCACGGGGACCCGCAACCTGATAGCAGCTGAATTGCAAACGGGCCGGTTGAGTTGCCGTTCTCAGTTCAGCGGCTGATGCATCGCTCCACGGCTTCACGTGATGTCGCAACCGAATCCCCGAGTCAACTGCGCACGCGCACAATGAGATGACTCAAGAGGGCGTGGCTGACCGGCGCTTCGTTCTTGGCTGGCGTGACATCTTGTGTGTGTGACGCTACGCCAACTTCTTTTACTCCTCCCTTCGTGCAGTTCACAAGCTACCCCTTGGACAGGTTCGGAAACCACTGACAGAGGTATGTATGAACACCGCATTGGTTTCATTTATATAGGGCAAATGTGTAAAGCTAACTGACATCCGATGAGGTTTGCCCGCGTGGCGTGCTGCGGCTCCGTCACGCGCTGCTCAGCGGGATGCAGCGGGAGGGCGGGAAGGGAGGGGAGGGATGCTCGAGGCCCGCCGCTAGTTCACACACTGACGTTAGCCTGCGAGCTACATCCTCTAGTGCGATCGTTTAGTTCACCTGGTTAGTTCACCTGTGATATTGAGCCTGCTCTATTTCCCCGTTGGGATAGTCGACCCACACACGATGTGTTGTCGCGCTGTGCTTACCTTAGACCTCTAGCTGATGGCCTTTGCAGCTTGCCAACTTTAATCTTTAGCCGGCTATGCTAACAGCCGGGATGCCACCTTGACTCGTCTCCTGCCTTCTGGGCTCCATGAACCGGGAGATGATCCTATGTTCTTCCCACGATGGAGGAGTGTCCACTAAATTAACTAAACTAATACTCAGTCACGTTATTTGAGTTCAGTTTGTTGGCTGAGCGTCATGTGTCATCACGTTCAGTACTGGTTACACCGGTTACACCCCACCAAGGGTTATTCAAGGTTAATGTTTGGTCTAAACTTTTGCATCAATCTCAGTTTATTTTCAAAGTTGAGCTAGTTTAGGATCTTGTGAATGGTAGGTCTACATGTGGGTCATCTTTCAAATGAACCACAATGAAGCCCACGTCAAACACTGCTTTTATGTAGCTACTTTGTTCCAGACCTGTGTGAAATGTCAGCATCTCGCCACAGAAAGGCCTCACGTTAGTTCAGCTATCGGTTCTCGGTGAGGGTTTGCTGGACGATGTTTCAGACTCAAAGGCTGCAGAATGGACGAGTGGTTTAGCTATTTGAGCGGCTGTGTATCCATGTTTATACGAGGGACAAAAAGGCGAGTGCTCCAAAAGCTTAACATTGTTCGGTTTAAATGCCAGCAGAGACCATCTGTCTAGGTGGAAAGTCCTGGGCCCGGAATGGTGCATTTTCAGACGAAACACTTCTGGACATTTTTGTATAGGTTAATTTTGAGACATTTGTAATCCTTATTGCCATATTTCATGTAGATAACACGCAATATGATACGTTTGGGATGCTTTATCTTTGTCGCCAAATATTTGTATTAAACACGTCTACGTTTGTGGCTGTAAAAAGCCAAAGCTTGCCCCCAGAAATTCCAACGTTATCGACCGTCTTTAGAAAAAACTCGGCAGACAAAAGGGATCACCGCATGAACCTGATAGGTGTGTTCAATGGAAACTATCTGACGTCGACTTTATAAGGAAATGGAAATGTATTTCACAACCAATCAGTACGGTCAAGGTTAAACTAAAAGTTATCTGAAGGATCTTTTCATGAATTGCTAAAACATTGGCCAAAGACATTGGTATTTTGGAATAAGTAACTGCATACAAGGGCGGTATTTTGGTAGTACAGTTGTGTATTTTATGTTTGGGTAGACAATATGCAGTCAGTGCTAGAACCTTTCTCTTTCAAAGACACTGCCCTTTGCCCTGTCTCATTGGATCGGTCAGTCTGTTGCTATGGCTACCTTTTCTTCTCCTAGCTGCTGTGTCACTGTTGGGTCTTGCTGTACTGAAGGCCTGCCCTACCAGTACCATGACTATAATTTATGTTATCCATTTTAAAGGGAAAAATCGTTGCAGTGGAAGTTTATTCCAGTGATTTATCTCCATCTCTGAATTGCTTACTATCGAATGTGTCGCACACCTGACTCCTCTAACCCTATGCTTTTTTTTTTTTCAGATAATGGCCGTACCTCCTACCTACGTTGACCTTGGAAAGTCCGCCAAGGATGTTTTCACTAAGGGATATGGTGAGCGCTAGGGATGAGCTGAGGGATGAAATGATTATTTCTGGGAATCAGTTCGTTCAGTTCTGTTCACTATCACGATTTGTTTGTTTGATTTGCTTGTTTGATTCATTCGTTAAGTCAGATGGTCTGTTGCGTCATTTGGCAGGGAATCGAAAATCATGGAATAAATGTTAATCAACATGCATATAGCCTACTACTTTCTAATGTTCTTACCCAGGTCAAGTATAAATATTAAGCATATATATAAAGCACATGCGCGCCTTTTTTTTTGCTCATAAATATCCATAATACATAATGGGGTGCAGTAAGGATTTAATGGCGTCTTCCAAGTAGCGCTAATAAGCAGTGAAGAGCGTAAGCAAGCAGCAGCACCACCATTGTGCGAATTCCCTGCTAGACCAAACGGGACTCGTAATGGTAGGTAAAAAAAACATACTTTATTAAAGCATGCAATTGTGATGTAGAACAAAATAAAAATAAAACAAAGTGCTTGCATGATATTGAAGCCTAGAGTGATCGTTAACTACAGCAGGTAGCAGATTGCTACCTGCTGTAGTACTCTCATTGGCTGAATCGTTGAGAATGTTTTAGACTCAATCAAAGGGCCCGACCGATTTAATCGGCCGATTATAGCCTTTTTGAAAATAATCGGCATCGGCCAAAAAGACGCAGATTACAACCGATTTTATTTTATTTTTTTATTTTTTATTTTTTTTTAAATGCTATTGCGCTTAGTATCCTGCAGATTGCGCTCCTACTCGCCTTGCTAACTAACAACTTTAGCTGGAGTAAAAAAGAAGAGATTGAATTTTACCGTACTACATGAAAGCACGCTCGCTCAGGCAGCTGCTCGCTCACCTCACCAATGTACACAAGACGCGTTGTTTGAGCATGTTGTGCCTGTTTTTCTTTAGGTCCCAGGCCATGTTAATTTGTTATACTGTAGACTCTAACGGTGAGACCATACTGCTCAGCACGCACGTGTTAGTCACTGCTCACGAGCGCAGCACATTGGGAGTTAGTTATTTATTTTACATTTTACATTACACTAATTTTTGACTGTAAATGTATTCTAAAACACTCAAATGTTCTGCATTCAATTCACATATTCGTCAAAAGTGTTTAAAGTATATTTAAGGTATCAAAAACTACGTTTTATATGCTTTTTTCTTTTTTTTTTTTAATCGGCCGATTAAATCGTAATCGTAATTTTTCTCTGAAAATAATCGGCATCGGCATCGGCACTCAAAAATCAATATTGGTCGGGCCCTAATCAATATAAGGTCGCGGGGGGACAAAGCTCCGTTCGGTTGTATATTTTATTTACGTGAACATATTTTTGTTATATGTTTAGAAAAAAAGGAATCAGTTCTCTTGTTTTTGGAATCAGTTCTCGTCGTTCACCTTCGGGATTCGTTCGTTCTGACCGAATCGTTCGCGACCGACCCATCACTAGTGAGCGCCCATGGGCCACAATCATGCGGACTGCAGTTATTGCGATATTCATGGTCAGATTACGTCAATTTAGCTGGAAAGTTGCGAAGTCAGTAAAGCGGATGTCCTTGGGTCATGTTTGTGAAATATGCACTGCTGTGCTTAACCACACAACCATTGAGAGTTCAATTTTTTATTTCCCAGTTGAGGCCTGTTTTGGTTAGATCATGCATGTCTATTATCAAGTGAACTCTTAAAACATGTAATGGAACTGTTCTAAAGGAAGTAGTGCTGAGTAGGGACAGATCTCCAGACATCCCTCAGTCCGATAACTCTTTAGGTCAACCCTTCAGGGCAACTTAACCTAGAAATGATGGAATCAGAATGGTCATAGACATGGGATCAATTATCCTGTTTAGTATTCTATTCGCATATTAGAACATTAATGGAATAGCTCAGTATGACACCGTTGAGATGGAAAATATGCAAGACCAATAGAGATGGACTCTAAACTCACTGGTTTTAATAATACTGAAATATGAATTGAATGTTCTATGGTTCTCCCCAGGCTTTAGTTTTGGCACGACAAACTATTCATTTGAGGTCATAGAAATTACATGTTTTGGCAAGCAGGGGGTTAATGTTTTTTAAGAAGGGTATTCATAATGATATAAAACGTAGTTGGATGCTATTTAAATGTTTTAAACACGGCGTGTGTTAATGGGAAGTAGGCCTCCTCTCATACTATGGGAGCAATGGGTCAGACATGAAACAATGTCAAAAAACAACAAAACTGTATTAAATATGTTTGTATGGTCCATTAGCATTGGCAGTGTGACTCCTCCAAAACTGGTCTTTAACACCTAATTGCATTGATGAGTAGAACAATAAACAGGGGTGGTATTCGTATTGTACTGTAGATCTACCATCAAAAAGGGTTGCGAGATGTACGACTTATGAATATATATGCTTGTGTGTGATTTTGCGATAAGCCTTTAAGCCCCCATTGTGACTGTGACTTTGACCTTACCTATAAGCATATATGTAGAAGAGTGGTGGACAGATCTAAATCAATGTCATTCCACAAACGGTAATTTTCTAACTGCATTCTAAATATCCTAGCACCAATGAGGGTATAAGCAGGCAATGTGCACATTGTTCTACCATTTCTAGTACATGTACAACTAGAAATGGTTCTTGTATGTACATGTTCAATATCTTGCACCACCTTAGTGACTTATTTAAATGTGTAGAGGTTGTATGTAGGTACATGAGGACATCTGAGAAGCCATGCAGCACTTCATCATTGTTTGGCATCTTCCGCTAATGGTTTTTAGGTTTTCAGAGATATGATTTAATATTCTTCCTCTCTTTTGTTCAGGCTTTGGTCTCATCAAGCTGGACTTGAAGACGAAGTCTGAGAATGGACTGGTGAGTGTCTCTCCAGAGTGGTTTCACATTACTAGTCAACACTCCTGCCAGCTTCCTCTCAACCCTCCAAAGGGCCCTTGACTTCAGAGTGCTGTCGGACACGTAGTGAAGTGGCAGCTTATCCGACTACATCCATTCATGCCACAGGTCCTAACGGCCGTCACAGCTATGTTAATCATTCTGGATTGGCGTTTTCTTCCAGTAATTTCTATAACTGAAGAATAATTTTTCGCTTTTGTTATCCAAATATGCCCTATTGTTGGCCTACAAGATTATTTTTGTTTTAAATATGTTAAGAGAATATATTGAATCGTACGGGTACATGATTTGCAAGCCAGGCTAATTGTCAGGAACGTATTAAAAGATGATCGATGTATATGCCTTGCATGTCTTGCTGAAGATTTCCTAAGAACAGAGGGTTGCAAGTATTATCTCTAATGTCTACTGTTTTGGTGCATCACATGACAGCATATCTTTCCCCCCTACATACTGCCTCTCTCCCCCCCCTCGGTAGGAGTTCAACAGCACCGGCTCTGCCAACACAGAGACCAGCAAGGTGTCCGGTTCCTTGGAGACCAAGTACAAGTGGGCAGAGCACGGCCTGACCCTCACAGAGAAGTGGAACACGGACAACACCCTAGGCACTGAGATCACCCTGGAGGACCAGGTGAGGCGCTGTCCTGTTCAGCCAAGCTGCTGATGGCTGCACATGGATGGTTTAAGGATATGAGCTTAGAGTTAATCTTCCTCTTCCAATATTCCATTCCAATTTCATTCTTTATTTTTATATTCAAATTGTATTTGAAATTTGAATGCTCTCATTAAGCCTATTATTAATACTTACTATGTATCTACCTATATACTGAATACACAGGCTTATGTGTTGCCAATGCCACCTATAGTTATCACTCGATTTATATTTATTGATCCTTTATCTCAATAGCAGTTGGCGCTACAAGAGAATGTTTAATTGCAACTAAACTGTTGTGTCCCAACGATTTAGTTTTGGACACTAATTTTCTACGCAATTCTACTCAACCCCTGAAATCATTTCAATTATGAAAAAGCTTAGAAAAAATTATGAACTAGCCTCTTGAGAAAAGAGGCTC
Source organism: Gadus chalcogrammus (assembly GCF_026213295.1). Classification (NCBI taxonomy): domain Eukaryota; kingdom Metazoa; phylum Chordata; class Actinopteri; order Gadiformes; family Gadidae; genus Gadus; species Gadus chalcogrammus. The sequence goes on along the minus strand of NC_079418.1, from coordinate 27,323,487 downwards.
GCTGTGTAATCTTGTGCTGAAGCATGCTATATTTCACACTATTGCTTTGGGAGTTAACTTGGATATTGTATTTGACAAGTAATCAGTTGTTAATGGAGACTTCATGCCATATTTTGATCTTCTCTTTGTGTACAGCTGGCTAAGGGGCTGAAGCTGACCTTTGACTCCTCCTTCTCGCCCAATACTGGGTAAGAATAGCAGGCGGTTCTCTTTGGTTGGAAGATAACATTTGTTAACAGTTGTTTGGTGGTATGGGCTGGACATCTAGCAGGAAGGGCCCTGGGTACCTCCTCGGCCCCGGCATTTCTAGAGCCAATAACTGATTGGTCCTACAGGACTTCTCTCATTATCTGAACAGGCAGGAAGCTGCATGTAAAGAGGAATACACTTTGTGCTGTTGATTTTCTAAGCATATCAAAGTGACCTTATACAACAACTGATGATCTCTCCAAGTTGTCCCTGGAAGTTTCCGCTAAGAAAAGATTGTCGTTTCCTGGAGCAAGTCTGTTTGATGGAGGAATTGTTATTTTCCCTTCACTATGGAAACTTTGTATCCAAAGTGCCTACTTGAATTGGTACTATGATGCTTACCAATACAGGCATACTAATGTTAAAGTTCTTCAAAACCCAAGTAGAACTAGGTTGGAATTACCTCTCTCACCTCTTCCTCTACCTCAGCAAGAAGAGCGGCAAGATCAAGTCTGCTTACAAGCGGGAGCACGTCAACGTTGGCTGCGACGTGGACTACGACATCAACGGCACAGCGGTCCATGGTGCAGCGGTGGTGGGCTTCGAGGGCTGGCTGGCGGCTACCAGATGACCTTTGAGGCCGGCCGCAACCGCGTCACCCAGAGCAACTTTGCCGTGGGATACAAGACCGAAGAGTTCCAGCTGCACACTAATGTGTAAGGCATTTTTTGCAGGGCTGATGATCGCAAACGTTTTTTTAGAGCGCTACTTTTATTTGGGCCATATATCATGTCATCTAAGCCAGAAGAAACTATTAAAATGGATTAGTAATCATTTTGTCAGAACGAAGTGGATGCCAGAGGTGATGATGATTTGTGAATGATCCATGGCAGTTTCTGTATTGCAGTACAGGGTGTAATTTATCGGGATAACAGCCGTTAGTTCAAAATAGATTTAGATTTTTTATTTACTTTTAGTTTGGTTTGTGCATGCAAACAAAGGACGTCCCCATTCCAACACAAGCTAGAACCTATCCTAGATGCCATCCTTGGCCACCCTGAAGGAAGAAAAAAAAACCCCACCTCAGACCTTAACCCGACGGAAGCAAATGAGCTTTATCCTTTAGCTAACCCTTGTCTGATGAATAGCCTCCCAGCCACTACATTCCCTTTTAGAACCACGGTGATTGGATTTACCGTCGTGTCGCCCTGGGTTAGGAGAGTGACGGACGGGTCAGCATGTGGTGAGGTGGTAGAGCTCTACGAGAGGAAGGGTTGGCGAGAGGAAGACATTGAGCTGAGGGTGATTTGCACCCTGCTGGGCTCCTGGAACCCTCCTTATCGTCTCTTATCAGAGATGTTGACTCCAAACTGGATGGGGAGTTGAAAACTGATGCTTAAGAAGCCATTCAATGTCACGAAGCAGAAGGTCTTGTTAAAGATATTGACGGGATGATTTCACTGGAAAAAAGAAAAGACTAAGTTGGCATAATAGTTGCAAAATATATTTCGGTCAAGAACTGATGACGATTAACGGTTTCGTTTTTAAAGATCCAACTTCACCTCAAATAACCTCTTCGCTACAAAGAACCTTGTCTGGATATATCCTTTATGCAGGGTTCTAATGTCTGGGCACAACATTGTATTAAAGTCCCTAGAAAGATCAAACCAGCTTCACCACGAGTTCTTGCATACCAAATATGACGTTTTCACTTAATGGGTTCCCTCTTTGTCTCTTCCTCTCTCCTTCAGCAACGACGGCACCGAGTTCGGTGGCTCCATCTACCAGAAGGTCAACAGTCAGCTGGAGACGGCCGTCAACCTGGCTTGGACCGCGGGGAACAGCAACACCCGCTTCGGCATCGCCGCCAAGTACCAGATTGATGCCGACGCAGCCTTCTCTGTGAGTGGTTTGGTTAGCTTCATCACTTCGACAGTCCTTCCCAATACTTTGATCATGGTATTCGGATTGTATTTTAGTTGAGGTTATAATATAAAAAAATGTTCGGTACTTGGGCTTTGGCGGACCCGTGTGGATGCAAAGGGGAAGAGACATTTCTTGGCAGAATTAGAAATGCTATTTTAACTGTAATTATGAATTATATAATCAATCATGATTAAAATAATGTTTTTATGATTTAATATTGGTTTCTTTTTATTGAAAGTGTGATTTAATACGTTTTTCTTGACTTACAAGTTGAAATGATTAAATATAATCTCCTTCCTTCGCAGGCTAAAGTGAACAACTCTAGTCTGGTGGGCCTTGGCTACACACAGACTCTGAAGCCAGGTGAGGGTCTACAAATGGCATCATGAAGGGTTATAAACTAAATTCACAGGTTGCCAACGATTTGCCAGTTCAAAATATTATTTGACAATGCGTGGTGTAAAAATAAATGGCTATCAAACGCCATTACGGTAACCGGATTACTCAAGAAAGTTGGAGGGACGAGTTGGAGATCGCAAATACAGTTGTGTGTGTGATCCATCCGTCTGAAACAAACCAAGTAAAATATGTCTTAAGTAAATTAATTCAATGGTACACGTGCGCTTGCATCTATGCTCTGGTAGTTGCACTCCCAAAAGTTGTAGCCCTAGCACGGCTTGGTGCACACTCACTGGAAACACTGGAATGTCACAATAGTTCCTGGCCTTGGATTGCTTTATTGCGGTGCCTGAATAGCCAAGATCTTTTCCACTTTAACTGGTTTTAACAAGATCAACACGCGTTGAAATGAACAGATCGCTGAACAACGATTCAACCTGACTATTCAGCCCTAGGTGGAACCCTTATTGAGTAGAGGAGTGTATTATACCAGTATTGGTGTTTGTCTTCGTAGAAGGTTCTTGATGCATCTCTTCATATTCATCTGTTCATTGGATCGATTGAGACATTCGTGGATGGGTTTTATTTTTTTTACATTTAAAAAAATTGAGATTGCTGCAGTGCGAGAGACTCTAGTGTAGGAAAGTGAATTCATACAGAAACATTAATTAATACATTATAATAAATAATCTGTTAAACCTGCGACCCAAGGCCATCTCTTAGCGAGGTAGCCCATGTTGGATCTCCTCTGAGGTTGTTCTCCTCTGTGCTGCAGGCATCAAGCTGACCCTCTCTGCTCTCCTGGATGGGAAGAACATCAACGCCGGGGGCCACAAGATTGGCCTTGGCCTGGAGTTCCAGGCATAGAAGAAGACTAAGTCCCTCTGACCTGCCTACACACCATACCACCAATCGAAAGCCCGGATCATTTGATTGACGATAGCTAACCTTCACCCCCTCTCCCGCCCCCGTTGCTCCCTAGATGTGCCCAAGTTGAATCAAGGCACCATCATTATAATCATACTTTTCCAATCATGATCTAGCACACTGGATCTTAACTGGAACACTTTAAGAGAATATATTTTGAACATGGGGCCCGTGAAGGATTACAACGGGACTGGAATTAGAATTTTTAGATTTGTAAAAGGGAACAGGGAATTCTAAAGCGTGTAGAAATGTGCCTGTGACCAATTTTCATTCCACTACAATCATGCTCAATACTATTTGTTCATCCTTTTTTAATTTTAAGTGGATACAAATAAAAACTAATGGCACAGAATCACACTATGGACCTATTGCAAAAAGATGGAACTGAAACGTTTCATATCTACAGTAGATGGTGCTGTTGCTTTCCTCCAGATGCCACCCTGAAGTCAAAGCATTCCGTGTTCGGCCACATTCCATGTCTGGCCAGTAGTCCCACACTATACAGTAGAGAACTGTCCTAGTATGTTCTAGTTAGGTCCAGACTGAGGGAAGTGTGTCCTAGAGTTATTTATAACGGGAGAAGTGATAGTCAATGTTTTAATCTAAGCAGCTGCTGTTTAGCTCTTCCTCAACCTGTTGTGTACATTCTGTGTTATTTGTTTCACTTTGTCTTATGTCTGTGCATTTGGTGTGAATCATGTCCTTTGTTAAATATAGTGAAAATAATTTTATTTTACCACTGGACTTTACATATTTTAACCATAATCTGCTTATATTTACAAAGGCAAAGACCTGTCAGTAGTTCTTGGTCTGACCGAGGGAAGTGGTCAATAGTGATCAATACTGTTTAGAGCCTCAAGAGGAACACAGTAATGAGAATGAAGAAACAACATGATATGAAAAGATAGTCTTCCAAATGTGGTTGTTTGAACAAAGCCTGGTGAACCTGACAGTATTGTTACTCCCTGACTTTAATAAAGATCATCTTGAACCAGATTTCCCTTGTTATGATCAATTTCTTATCACCCAGCCACATGGAGTTCATTCAATATTACACTCTACTCTATTTTTTGCCAAATTTGTCTTATGCTTGTTCGTCCAGAATGAAATGGAAAGCAATTTTTGAAGTAACTTCTTGAAAACATGTTTGCCTTAGGTGTGCTAAGTTCATAATGGAGAAAATGCCTCGGTAGAGCCTGATGTCCATCTGATTAACACGGAAACTGCAGCCCACCTCCACGTCCTCGCGCTGCCCTAGCCCCTCAGGCCACGCCCCCAGTCATTACACACCAAGATGGCGACGTGTAGGAAGATGGTACTCGGCAGGAGAAGCCTCTACGCTCTTTCTATTTGTATTACTCTACAACTGTTCACTCAATGTTCTCTATCGGCCCCCACAAACATGCCTCTGACGGTAAGATCACTTTTCTCCATTTAAATCCGATCCACAACCTCGATGTTGCTATCATTATAGCTAATATTAGGCAATGCTAGCAAAGTGTACAGTTACCAAGCTAATGACTGTCAGGTGAGAGACGTGATGACAGTCAATGTATATACTTTGCATTTTTGATACATCAAGGTGGGTGTGCTTGTAGGCAGGTAAAGTCATCATAGGACGAGAAGTTAGCTCTGTAACTAAACGACTGACGGACTTTGCCCGCGGCCTGTGACGTCATGGCTCTGGGGGTGTTATGACCTGGTCGGTCATATATTACAGGATGTAAGAGCACCCACTGTCAGGTTAATAACTGCACATCTGATTCAAACCCTTTGAGGTGGTCGATCGTTATCTCAAGTCCTTCTGTGGGAAAAGGAGAGTGAAGTAGTCCAAATAGTGTCAGCATTGTCACAGTTTGATGTTGATGACTGATATCGTATCCTGTTGTGACGTCTCTGTATCATTTATTTACTTTCCCTTTGACATCCAAATTCATCATCACATGTCGGACATAGAGAGGTTGTTCAACTTAAAACTTAAACACACTATTTGAAAATTGTAATCTTGAATAGACCATATGATTTTTTTCAGACTTTGGGAAGACTGAAGTATCCCTAGGCTATGTACACTCAAACTGATCTGGACAGGTCCGCTCTATTCAGTTACAATGGGACCACTGTCCCAGTTAATCGAGGAAGGTGGAATATTTATGATCTTATACTTGACGATTTGGGCAGGCCTCCCTCAAACCAGCTGGAGCCAGTTCACGAGAACGGCCATTACTCTTAGTCACCCAATTAACATGACAGCGCCTTTATTTTTGTCATGATGGCGTGCCGTTTTTTATGAGTGACTGATCTCTTCAAAAGCCTTATAGCCTTCCTTAAAATTACAAAACAATTGGAGGTAAACAAATAACATGAATAATATGTTGCTTTAAAAAATGTTCAAGTTAAAACAATCTCGGCATTGGCTGAGGAACCTAGACTGGACCTAGCAAGATTTCATTGCAAATTCCTGCAGAGACGTTGGCAGCCATTGGTTCCACAAAGCTGCCCTGTCTAGCAAGTGTTTATGCAGGCTTCCCGGGGCCCATGTGTATGAATGTTACCTTTGTGAGGAAACCTGTTCAACTATCCTTTGTTCACTGTCCCATATCGGTCAACCACCACCAGTCATCCACATAATAACATCATTCTGACTCTTCTTGGTAATAGTATTTATTAGCTAGGGCTGACAGACTTGAGAGGACTGTCGTTGTGTGTGGGGTAAGGGGTATATGTATGGGTTCTAACTACTAAGTGTGTAAAAGGTTGATGTCGTTGTCGCCATTTGTTTATATCCTACCACTTCTCAGGCTTAACAATGTAGGCCTTTTTCTTGTGTAACCCTCTAAAATGAAAAACACTACAGTCATTCTGTCTCGGGCATAATATCTACTAAACTTTGTAGAGCGCTGTCTTGGGCCGACACGGTAATGTACTGAGCTTGGTTTGGGCCTTGCACAGGTTTGAGCCCTTGCAAAGGGGGGGGCACATTATGGTGTATACTGTAGAAGTCTTGGTGATGCAAGGTTCCCAACATTCATGCACACCCTTAAACCAACCATCTTTAATGACAAAAATTCAGCGTCTTTATTACAATAGATGCTCTACATTTGGCATGTTACCTTGAGTGGGCTCACTGTGAAATACTGAATGATGAAGGCTATGATTATGCCATGAGATGGTGTCATAATTTTTTTCTCCCTTTTTCTTTTATGACAAAAGTTGTCCTTCCTGGGTCAAATGATACCCACGAAGAACTGACAGCCGTCGAGGATAAAAAGAAACCAGAACCCGACGCAGGACAGACGACAGCCAACGCCGGCCCCGTGCTCACGGCAACAGCCTTGTCTGCTCAGACTGGTTCCTCTACGCTGGATGACCATCATCTGAACGCGCCCCTCAAACCAATCAAACCAATCCTGTCACAGTCCAGTCCCCTGAGACACGCGCGGTGGTACTGGATGAGTCAGATGCTCCAAATCAGAGAACAAAAAGAGGAAGTGACACCACCGGAGCTTTCCACAACCCTCCCTACTGCGGACGCCGAGCCTGGCCGAGACACGAGTGCTCCAGAGGCTCCTCCCACCACCCCTGCGCCTAACCCCCCCACCACCAACACCACCACTACCACTACCACCCCCACCACCACTACCACCCCCACCCCCACCACTACCACCACCCCGAACCCCACCACCACCACTGCCACTGCTCCAAAAATCACCGAGCCCACCGCCAAAGAGCAGCCCCCAGCCCCTGCCACAGAGCCCCAGCCCTCCACTACTGACGGCCCTCCCCCACAGAGCAGAACACGGCCCCCCCAGATGTTCCCGACCCTCGAGGACCCGGCAGAACCAGACTCCTCCGACACCACGGAAGAATACGACGACGACGAGGGGAATGTCTATGGGAGCCACCTCCCTAGTGAAAGCAGGTACCAGCTGCCAGACCATGACACAGATAGAACCAACGACCAGGGCAAGGAGCTGGAGGGGAACCATGACCGGGCACCGGGGCCGGGCTACACGGCCACGGAGGACCAGGACTCCCACTTCTTCTTCCACCTGGTGATCCTGGCCTTCCTGGTTGCCATCGTCTACATAACCCTACCACAACAAGAGAAAGGTAAGAGATGGGGACGGATGGGGAGCACAGGCGGACAGTTTTATAATGGAAGTCGGGGGGGGGGGGGGGGGGAAAGACGCTGACCTCAACCACTCTAGAGTTGACAACAGGGGGTGCTACAACTCTTGATCAAAGTAAATCAACAAAACGTAGTATAATGGCTAGGGCCCGACCAATATTAGTGTTCTAGTCGATTCTAGGGTCTGATACCGATGTACGGCTGTTATATGTATACAATGTATATATATATTAGGGGTGGGAAAAATAAAAGATTCTTTGATGCATCGCAATTATCTCTAGAACGATTCCGTCTCGATGCAGATAAAATAAAATATTAGATAATTTAATTCATCTGTTGATGTCTTTAATGATCATCAAAAAAGTAGGAAGTGATTAGCAAACTCTGAGTAGCAAACTCAGATGTGTATATATTTTGGAAAATCATGCATGGAAATGTACATAAAAAAAATTGTTGCATCGACGCATCGAGATGCATCGATAATCGCTTTAGAATCGAATCGTTGACCTCATAATAGGAAGGAATCAAATCGATATCGTGAGGTGCCAAGAGATTCCCATCCCTAATAAATAAATAATAATAAATAAATAAATAAATAAATAAATAAATAAATAAATAAATAAATAAATAAATTTAAGCAATAGATCACGCCAGGCTGTGGTATGTGCTCATTATACCACTGTTAAGGGGCGTTGTCCGGCCCCGACACGCAGCGGCAAAGCAAAGCTCCCATAAAAAATATGGGAGCTTTTATTTAACTCCCATATTAGGGATGGGAATATTATATATATATATATATATATACTATATATATATATATATATATATATATAGCATGCTCACAGAAAACTGCATTAGACGAGTTGGCTCATGCAACCCCATGCATTTTTGGCAGAAAAATAGCATATTTCAACCAGTTATATTTATAGTTATATATCCTCAACATAATACAAAATGTATGTATAAGATAAGCGATTTTTGATTACAATATTTCTGGAATCTTTTATGGTTTGCTTAACGAATACTCTCTTTCCCTAGTATCCGTTTGCAGCCCAAGTGTCTACTGTGTTACTACCTAACCACACAACCAAATGAATGATGACCTTCTCCCTCAGATCCTACTTTTGGCCCAGAGTCGCCGCTGGAGGGACAGCTTGTGCTCCCGCAACACGGTGGAGTACCACCGGCTGGACCAGAACGTCAACGAGGCCATGCCCTCCCTCAAGATGACGCAGGACTACATCTTTTGATCCAGTGCTTTAAGTCGACGAGCCACAGCTACAGACTGAACAAAGCCGGTTAGCTTTCACTAGGTGGCTCACACTGCTCACATTGCTTTAGGCTTTTTGTGTGTGTGTCTGTGTGTGTGTGTGTGTGTGTGTGTGCGTTTGGTGTGTGTGTGTGTGTGTGTGTGTGTGTGTGTGTGTGTGTGTGTGTGTGTGTGTGTGTGTGTGTGTGTGTGCGCGTGCACTTTCTCTCTATGCTTTGGAGAGGGTCTCTAGGAGCTAGGGAGCCCTACAGGATGGGGGTGGAGACGTGTTGTAAGATGTAAACAACAATGGATTACAATCATCTGCACAGAGCAGGATCTTTTTCCTTTTCTTTTGTAAGTCCTTAATGCCTTGGTTTCTCGGTTGGTTTTTGAGGGGTCATTTTTTTTCCAAATGATTGACTTATAGTTGAATAAGTCATTCGATATATTAAACGTTTTTCATCTCTGTTAATGAGGACGAGCCTTAAACTTTTCCATGTTGTTTCAATGTTGCTTTTATCCAATTGTGCTTGATACTCTCTTCAGGAGTAATAATAATTAAGATGGATGTTATCACGCTAAACTGTAAAGAAATGGTAATGATCAGACTCAAAACAGATAGAGGTCCATCTAAACTTTTTAAACAAGATCAAAGTTCACGTCGAAGAAACTACGGTAACAATAAAGAAACCCACAAACATAAAAAATGCATTAACCAAAGCATTAGCTGCTTTAACTTTGAGAAATTTTGGCTTATAGGTTTTCTTTTCATTAAAGTAGGAATGAGGTGCCTCTGCCTTGGTGTGAATATCGGATCTTAGTAGAAGTGTGTAGGTGCCATCGTTCATGCACTTCTCACTGCTCAATAGGATGCAGGCAGAACCATATGTAAAATAGTCAGCAGCGACTGAGATAAAAATAATGAGCTAGACCATAACATGATTTATCGAAGGATATAGGTACATTCTGTGAAGGATTCACATTCACTAAGCTATGGCTCTAGATACCATCAGTTATATTTTTATTACCATATATAACAATGAAATAATGTTCCATTTCCATTTTCCTTTCCGTGAAATCATGCACACGTTCTCTGCTGTCAGTGTTTGAGCGTTCACGCATTCTCTGCCGTCGGGCGGTTCAAAGCCTCACGCTTTTATTTAACTCCTCTATTACTGTACGTTGTCACCAGTGAGCTGTGGTTCGTCATGCACAAATCACCAGGGTTGGGCCCTCTGTCTTTGATGTGAGACTTTGGCAGAAACTAAATAAGTCATTGTGGATCTTTCAAATACATAGCTCGGATTCCCACACATTGGAAGACCCTTTTCTCTTACCCCCTGCAAATATAACGCTTTCTCACACAAAGAGAAGAGACATGGATCGAGATGATTAGCACACGCCTTTCCCCCCAATCATTTACTGCCTTCTGCTTCGTTGCCGTATCTCCTTTGTAAATATTATATGTATATATATATATTTATATATATATATATATATATATGCATTCAATGCCTGCCACTTTATGTAAAACGTGTCGTAGAGTGAGAAGTTCTGCCCCGAAGGAGTGCTACTTTCTGGGGGGACCGCAGCCCTCTGTGAAGTCCTACAGTAATACTTCGCAGAGTACGAGGGGGTAGGTGTGTGACACGCTGCTTTTGAAATCAACAGTAGAAATTGAACAACTTCTTTTTGTGAATAAAGCAAAAAATTGGTCAGAAATAAAAAACTGTCAGATTGTGGTTGTTATTTTTTGTTAATTTAATGTGTAATACAGGAATCAGTTGAAAAGCATGATGTGTGAACATTTAGTTATGTAAGCATTGAGAACACAAACGATGAACACAGGTAACATTATGTCCAAATGACCATAGATAAAGAAGGGATGTCCATTACAACATCAACTCCAGAAAATAGAATCAAAAGAAGAACGAATCGAGTCTGTAGCTTCATGTCTGAACAATAGACTGAACCAAAAAGAAACGGATTTTTGTTTCTTTATAAAGTTGAATGTTAGTATTAATTCATAAAATCCTCATAACGATATCAGCACATTTTAATTTCAGTCTTTAGAGGGAATGTTACAAAACCGAAACTAATTTGTAAAGGACTGATCAATGCAATATGTAATCTAACCACTAGGCGGCAATAAACACACACAAATAAATCCTTCGACAATCGACATGGCCGTTTGCCTCAATAAACATAACATCAGCCGATTTGTGATAGTGTTTCTTACCCGGTGCAGTAACATTTATCTCGAAAATAAACAAGTTATTCCTTATTTTTCCGGACATTCTTCCCCACATTGGCAAATGGGGAAAGATGGCGGGTCTTTCAAAATTAACATTCCCCACAGCGAGCATGGGGAGAAGGCTGCCTCATTTCAGCTCGAGACAGATGCCTGGGTCATCAATCAAAATGTGAAATAATAGGCAGGCATACATAGGCCTACAAACTGTGAATACATGATAATAAAACATTCACATGGCTGCTCCCCCATTATCAGGCATATACACTTAGAGATTGTAGCATAGGAAGGCTATTTTAAAATAGCAAAATAGGAAAGGCAATTTTCATTGAATATAGATAGATGTGCTGTTCCGATTTGTATAAGCGAAACATTGAAAACAAACAAAGATTGCTTTCTACATATCATAGCTACTGAACAGCTAAAGGTAAAATAGATTATGATCATCAAACAAATATGCATTTCATAAACTATGGACAGAAAATAAGAATATGCTGACTTCAAAAATGAAGCTTTCAAACTATAATTGAATGAATGTGTTTAGTTAGGTCTTTGTGTCGACACACCCGTAATGGGATTTGTAACTAAGCTAAACACTAAAACACACTAAACACTGAAACCGTGTTTAGTGTTTTACACTTGCAATAATATTGGATATTAAAACTTTTTATACAAGGACAAGTTTAAAGGCACCCAGTGCAACTTTCGAGGCTTAAAAATAAACATTCAATTTCTAGTCTTTTTTACACGTAGTAAGTTTCATTAACTCCATACCATTACATACCGACATTCAAGCAGCAAAGATGAGACGTCGTTGTGTGGTGAGAACTGATAGAAAATCGATAACAACAACAATGCCGCCATTTTCTTTATTTTTTGTAACCTACAATAAATAAAGCAGGCTTCCAGTCAATGGAAAAATGGCTTCTCTCCCCACCGGCGATTGTTGTTGTTTACGATTTTCTATCAGTTCTCACCACACAGCGACGTCTCATCTTTGCTCCTTGAATGTCGATATGTAATGGTATGGAGTTATTGAAACTTACTATGTGTAAAAAATACTAGAAATTGAATGTTTATTTTTCATTGAATGTTTACATAAAGTTGCACTGGGTGCCTTTAATACTGCCGTTAATGAAGTCCCAGGTTGACCACCTTACTTGATAACAAATACTGAGGTAAGTTCATAAGTTATCTCAAACTAAACAAAATAAACCAAACTCTTACCGTAGATCATTGGTTGGGGGGAAAAGCAGTTCCCAGGAGGCCTTCTAATATTAGCCTGCATCTTTAATGGGTACAAACTGATGATTAATTTCCTACCATGTCATTTTCCAAATGACGTTATTACAATAACTCGCAAGGAAGGGAACATCACAGCAATCATCTGAAGGTGTGAGGGACAAGACATTGATAGGTAGCCCACTGTTATCCCAGTAAGCACATGTGTCTAGTCTTGTGACTATCGGTTTCTGTTACATTCCATCTTTCTAGCTGTGAACTACCTTCAGGATAAGGGAAATATATAACCGCATGAAATACAACCAAACAATAAATTAATAAACACTGTCTCCTGATAATAGTCTCAACTTTTACAGATCTTAACCATCGCTCATTGGCTACCTGGTTACCTTTAATCGTTGGCATGGCAACAAATCAAACGTGTTCATCCAAATCTGGAAATGCTGTTTGGACAGCTCAGCATGGAGGCTTTCTTTAGCTCAAAATCTGGCTGAAACTATTCTCTTCTTTAACACAAATTGGTGTCTCAGCAGCAGACCAGTTTGGGTGGGTCTTGACAGCTCTGGCTTTTGATATCAATTACGTATTTTCGGTTTTCTATCCCATAACAGCATGTGTCTACCTTCCATCACACGTCAATATAGGGGGCCTTCTTATGGGGAGGGCGGGACGGGGAGGGCTATAATAAAATGATTGGCCGCTATAATAAAATGATTGGCCACCAGGGCTAATCTAAGACTCAGTCCTATTGAAGTGTTTACATATAGACCAGCTGGTCGATATTTAAAAAAAAAGTTTGAAGTAACAAACTACTTTCAACATCCAATCTCGGATTGAGTGTGTTAGCGATCTACAACATTCATAAACCATGACTATATTCAGTGTTTTTGTTCGTAGGCCTAAATACTGATGCTCACTACGATTTCACCGAGGCATGTTTTGAACTGTTGTCCGTTAGTTTGTTAGTATCCTCTGACTTCATTTTTGCTATCAATGTATTATCCATTCGTGGCACATGCAAAATAATATTTTTTTTGTGCACATTGCAGTTACCAAACAGGAGGACCATCCACGCGAACTCGTAGCAAAAGACCTTGAAAGCCTGTGGAGGCTGCTAGCTAGAAAGGACTTGAGTCCTTTCTAGCTAGCAGCCTCCACCATAGTACCATTCAGTGACTCATCATCAGATAGTTAAGGAATACTGAATTATTAGAACATCACTTCTCCACTGTTTTCTGGACCCTGCAATTGAAGAATTTGAAGTTATCTTAAGGTCATGTGGTGTTGGTTGTTTTAAATGAACACTAGGCTATACACTAAAGTCCTTTAGCGTTCAAGAGAACAATATTAGTAAAGATATTAGTTTTGATAAGGAGTACATATCTATCAGCAGACTGTAAAGGCAGAACTTGTATATGCTACTGCTCTGTCTGATTGAATAGTGGTATGGCGTGAGATGATGAATTATGTTTATCCTACTCATCGGTACCTTTCAGGTACCAGCTCTAAATTACAAGTTACAAGAACTGAAAGTAAATTACAACCTCATTCCTCCGAACCGTGGTGTTCCAAACTCAATGGTAAACTGAACGAGCTGCTCTTTTATAGATATTTTTCATTTTTCATTTAATTCATTGAATATAAATACAAACATCGCAAAGCAACGTTTTTATTTGAAAATAAACATTTATCTACATAGATAGAAATAATGGTGCGTTCCAGGCAACACGCAACCCGTGTTTTCAGCACCTTCTCCCCGAGAAAGTGCCCTGGAACTGCAGTCCAACCCGCAACTCAATACCGTGCACTCGTACCAGATTGATGTACTCCCAGGGCACATATTAAAGCAAGAATAAATTATAAAATGTACAAAATAATGACTAACCATTCACTTCCATAAAGAGGAATATATTTCTAAAGAAGGTAACAGGAGTGATGTAACAGTAATTATAACAGTGCTGCCATGAACCCAGTGGGCTGGCCACTGGGGTCTGGGTATCGGTCTCATATGCTGCTCACTCCTGTCGTGCCGCCTGCTGATGCCGTCCCTCTTCCTCGACCCACCGGTCTTCCTCTTGCCGCACCGATTGCTCTTCCTGTCCCTTTTCTTTTTCCTGTGGCCGTCCCTCTTGTGTTTCCCTGTGATGGGTCTTGCCCCCTGCTATAGGGGGGACTCCAGGTCTCATCAACAGTTGAAGCTCTCAGTCTTCCTTTAGCAAACAGTATTCACGTGTCAACAAAAGCACAAAAAAGTCTTGAGCTACAGAGAGCACCTGATCAGTTGACAATATTTATGTGGCTACATTGAAAGAGCTGTCATGTGTTTGAACTCAAGTTATTACTTATTAATGCTGAGTGCAGAAATCATTTAGCAATATATTTCTTAAGTTTAACAGTCGTTAATACAATTAAAGCCTTGCTTTTGTGGTTATGAAATTACAACAAAGTTTTGGTTTTAGGCCATGAATATGGCAATGACTTCCAGTACAGGGGATGTTATACATAATATAATGATATACATAATTAGCAACTCAGCCTGTTGCACCAGCTGTGCGTCATTTCAAAATGAAATGTAAGGCGAATACAACTTTAATACATTAGCTCGTTCTCGAACATGATTGCTGCTGAGTCGTTTCAGAATTGATTTTCACCAGAAACGACATCATCCAAATAAGACTTTTGTTATTGCTTTGATTGAGAGACCCCTCCCCCCCTGGAAATAACATAAACCATATCTACCTTTAATATGTGATGTATAAATTTTTTTTATGATAAAGTTAAAATATAACTCAGGTAAGAGAGAGAGACAGAGCGAGGGAGAGAGCGAGAGAGAGAGAGAGAGAGAGAGAGAGAGAGAGAGAGAGAGAGAGAGAGAGAGAGAGCACAAGATAGAGAGAGAGTGAGAGCGAGCGAGAGAGAGAGAGAGAGAGAGAGAGAGAGAGAGAGAGAGAGAGAGAGAGAGAGAGAGAGAGAGAGAGAGAGAGAGAGAGAGAGAGAGTCAAAGGTGAGGCTGTGAGAGGAAAAAGGAGACAAATTGATGGAGAGGAGATCAGTGTGAGCAGTCCTCCCATCCTGGAGGGTCAGCCCATATTTCCTCATTAGTGTCAGAGGGAGGAGATGGCGAGGATGTGGGAGCCAGGTAGGCTGATGGATGCAAGCTTAGCCTTCCATAGGTCAGAGTGCCGCCCTGCTTTGTGATAGCACCCGTGGGCCCGCTATCAAAGGGCACTTCAGCAGCGGCGGCAGGCTGGAACCACATCCTCGCTTTTATAACACTTCCTGTTCGCTCCCCGCAATGCACCCCCTCCTTTCTCCCCCTCCTTTACCCCTAAGTACACCCCAACCCAGAGCCCCACATCAACTGGGAAGAAAAAATGTGCAGGACAAATCACAAGCACATTAAGGACACATCTTCAACACTTTTACAACGCACATTGAGTGTGCAACCACGACAACTTTTGTTCACAGATAATTAGCACTAATTTTGGTGCTTTTATGTTACCATGGCTTGTGGCTTGGTAGTCTACGCAGGGCGTAACCTCTCAGCCTCGCATCAGGTAGCCTTATAATAACAGTGCAAATAATAGTGCTGAATTAACTGGGAGTTTGACGACACATTATAATCTTGTTGCTTGGTTACTGGCACCTGTTTGAATCATTCCCCAGTTGCTGTTTGAAGCAACTATTCTATCGGCTATCGAAAGAAAATACTACCCAGAATGTACAATGGAATACTTTCAATACTTCTGCACGGACATTGATGACTATGGAATTAAACAACTCATCTGAATAAGGGAAGGACAGGCCATAGGCAATTGAAATATATGCGTATACTTTTAAGTCTTTTTTTGTTCTAAAATAGAACAAGTTAGTTTGTGAGTCTCCCCCACTATATTTGATGTGATTAAAATAGCTCCCCTCCAAAGACATTGCCTCAGTGATGACAAGGGTAGACCATTAATCCATCTCATCACTGTTCGCAACCGCCATGCCTGAGCTGTGTGTGTGTGTGTGTGTGTGTGTGTGTGTGTGTGTGTGTGTGTGTGTGTGTGTGTGTGTGTGTGTGTGTGTGTGTGTGTGTGTGTGTGTGTGTGTGTGTGTGTGAGTGCTCTGTCTTTCTCTTCTAAGACCACTCCTCCAGCCTGATTGGCCGTCCTGTATTTGGGTTAGTACCCTACAGTCATTCTAACATTTAGAACAGAGCCTTCAGTTCTTTCTCCACTGTCTACGGTTCTGAGATCCTTGTTTGCGGACAGCCGTAAGGGTCGGTGCACCAATCAGCCTCTTCACGTTTGTAGTGTAAGTGAGCCCCCTTTCAAACTCAAAAGGGGGGGGGGGGCTCCCCTGGCCACGCCTCATGGAGAGTTAGTGTTGTTGTTGTTCTTTTTCTTTTACTGTGAATAAATCTGTTGTTCGTATACGTCGCACACCGCAGCATTACGTTATACGTGTGTGAGAAACGTAACCCACTCGGAAGCAGAGCATTTACACCAATTACATCAGGGGCCGTATTCACAAAGCATTTTATCTTACCGCTAGGAGTGCTCTAAACTCGCGCTAAAACATTTTACGTAGGAGTTTTTTCTTAAAAGTTATTCACAAAGCCGCTGAGACCTACTCTTACGAAGGATAAATCACAAAGAGTGAACTAAGAGTGACGACTGCGGTCAAGCCAGCCGACTCATCAAGATCGGCGGTCAAGCCAGCCGACTCAGTTTTTTGCCGTACCTGTATTAGCCATTACGGTAATAGCGTCTCAGAACTAGTTTCAAATAAAAGCATTCGTCGGGTACATACAAAAAGACAGTCAATAAAAGCAAATACTATCAAAGGAAGTGTACGGCCTGTGTGGTATTTACTTTCAAAATAAAAGCCCACCAAACATTCCAATATGAGATATATATAGATATATATATGATATATATGATATATATGAGATATGAGACATATTACATATGATTTTGGATACGATTTAAAAGAAAATGCCCTGTTATTCCAAGCTCATTTTATAGTTCAAGACCCCACAGGGTCACCCAAGAAGTTTCAGGACATTCTGATGCGTAGTTTCAAAATAAAAGCCCACCAAATATGAGACATATTACATATGATTTTGGATTCGATTTAAAATAAAATGCCCTGTTATTTCAGGCTCATTTTACTTCAGGGTTATAGTTCACAACCCCATGGGGTCACGCAAAAGGTTTCAGAACATTCTGATGTGGAGTTTCAAAATAAAAGCCAACCAAAGTTTCCAATATGAGACATATTACATATGATTTTGGATTCAATTTAAAAGAAAATGCCCTGTTATTTCAGGCTCATTTCACTTCAGGGTTATAGTTCACAACCCCATGGGGTCACGCAAAAAGTTTCAGAACATTCTGATGTGGAGTTTCAAAATAAAAGCCAACCAAAGTTTCCAATCTCTTGTGCTATTTGAAAATAGCACAAGAGATGAAAAACTATAATCTTGTACTAATGGGCATCAGCGAGGCAAGATGGACACAATCAGGCCAGAAAAGATTAATGAGTGGAGAGCTGCTGATTTACTCGGGCCATGAAGATGACCATGCCCCACACACAGAAGGGGTAGCCCTCATGCTATCAAGAGCCGCACAGAGAGCACTGATAGAATGGGAGGCCCATGGACCAAGGATCATCACAGCATCGTTCAGAACAACAAAGGAGAAGATAAAGATGAATGTCATCCAATGCTACGCACCAACGAACCCCAGTGAAGAAGAAGAAAAAGAGGAGTTCTACGACAGGCTTCAGAACATCCTGGACAAATATCCAGAGAAAGATACCACCGTCCTCATGGGTGACTTTAATGCAAAGGTAGGAAAAGTAAACATCGGATATGAGGAGGTGATGGGAACACATGGACTTGGAGAAGCAAGCGAAAACGGAGAGAAGTTCATGGATATCTGCGCACTGAACAAGCTTGTTATCGGAGGCAGCATCTTCCCACATAAGAGGATACACAAAGCAACATGGGTATCACCAGACCACACAACAGAGAACCAAATAGATCACATCTGCATAAGCAAGAAGTTCAGAAGATCACTACAGGATGTGAGAGTTAAAAGGGGGGCAGATGTAGCATCTGACCATCATTTGTTAACTGCTAGACTGAAACTCAAGCTCAAGAAGAACAAGACGGAGACAACAGCTAACAGACAGAAATACAACGTGAGCCTATTGAGGGACGCAGAAAAACAAGGGGAATTCAGACTGAAACTATCAAACAAATTTGAAGTTCTCCAGGACCTACTTGAAGACGAAAACAGCATCGACAGTCAGTGGCAACATATTAAAGACGCACTAATATCCACATGCCAAGAAGTGGTTGGCTACAGGAAATTCCAGCAAAAGGAGTGGATATCTACAGAAACCCAAAAAAGAATCCAAACAAGAAAAGAGAAGAAAGCACTAGTGACAAACAGTCGTACAAGAGCATCCAAGGCAAAGGCACAAGAAGAGTATACTAATATCAATAGAATGGTTAAGAGGAGCATTAAGGCGGACAAGCGGAAATACATCGACAACCTAGCCGAAGAAGCAGAGGAAGCAGCAAGAAATGGAAACATGAAACAGTTGTATGACACCACCAGAAAGCTGTCGGGCAAATACAGCAGGCCACAAAGACCGGTCAGGGATAAAGAGGGAAACAGCATTAAAACAAAGGACGGACAACTACACAGATGGGCAGAACACTTTGAGGAACTGCTAAATAGACCCCCACCAGTAAACCCACCAGATATCCCACCAGCACAGACCGACCTCCCCATCAGCTGTGACATACCCAGCAGAGAGGAGATCAGGAAAGCGATACAGCAGCTGAAGAGTGGGAAAGCAACTGGGCCAGATAACATCCCGGCAGAAGCCCTAAAGGCAGACGTTGGTATCACGGTGAGCCTGCTGCATCCACTCTTCAAAAGGATCTGGGAAGAAGAAGAGATACCATCTGACTGGAAAGAGGGCCTTATTAACAAGCTCCCAAAGAAAGGAGACCTGGGAAACTGCAACAACTATAGAGGGATCACCCTACTCTCTGTGCCAGGCAAAGTGCTAAATAGAGTCATCCTGGACAGAATGAAGGATGCAGTTGACCACCAACTGAGAGACGAGCAAGCAGGATTTAGAAAGAATAGGTCCTGTGTCGACCAGATTGCCACTCTTCGCATTATCATAGAGCAGTCACTAGAGTGGAACTCCCCACTCTATGTCAACTTTGTCGACTACGAGAAGGCATTCGACAGTGTACATAGAGAGACCGCATGGAAGTTATTGAGACACCATGGAGTGCCCACTAAGCTAGTGAACATCATTGAAAACAGCTATTCTGGAATGACCTGTAGAGTGATACATGATGGACAGCTCACGGAACAGTTCCAGATCAAGACTGGGGTCAGACAGGGTTGTCTTCTATCCCCATTCCTGTTTTTACTAGCCATTGACTGGATCATGAGAACAACAACAGAACAAAGGAAGAACGGAATCCGATGGACATTATGGACCCAACTGGATGACTTAGATTTCGCAGATGACCTGGCACTACTGTCACATAGCTACCACCAGATGCAAGACAAGATCAATACACTCATAGAGACTTCCTCACAAGTAGGACTTAACATCCATGAGGGAAAAACTAAAAACATAAGGATAAATACAACTAGTACGGAACCGATCACCCTTGGTGACACCATGTTAGAAGAGGTAGAGTCCTTCACCTACTTGGGGAGTATCATCAGCAGTCAGGGTGGTACAGATGCAGATGTAAAAGCTAGGATAGGTAAGGCAAGGACATCATTTCTACTTCTCAAGAACATCTGGAACTCTAGAGAGATACGGGAAACGACTAAAATCAGAATCTTTAACTCCAACGTAAAATCCGTCCTGCTCTATGGGGCAGAGACATGGAGAATCAATAAGATCACAATAAATAAAGTGCAAACCTTCATAAACAAATGTCTCAGAAGAATCCTGAAAATCTACTGGCCAAACAAGGTCAGCAACAACGATCTGTGGACAAGAACAAAACAACCCCCAGCAGCAGACGAAATTGGACGAAGAAGATGGAGATGGATCGGGCACACATTACGCAAACCAGAGTCAAACACCAGCAGACAGGCTCTGACCTGGAACCCTCAAGGAAAGAGAAGCAGAGGACGTCCTAAAAACACCTGGCGCCGGGACCTTCAGGCAGACACAAAGAGACTGGGAGGCACCTGGTCGCAGATAGAAAAGAACGCCAGCGACCGTGAACTCTGGAGGTCCCTTGTCGACGGCCTATACCCCAGCAGGGGTGCTACAGGCACTAACTAACTAACTAACTAAAGTTTCCAATATGAGACAGTTCATATTACTATGAACGATTTCAGGCTGATTTGACTATTGCACAGAACTGATCCCTTCGTCTGACTCGGCCTTTGCAAACCTTAGAGGGCTTAATCGACCAACCACCAATCAGCCAACCATTTGGCACCATAGCGACTGCACTACTATACTATAGATGTATAGACTGTGTATCTCCTCTCATACAGGGTGGGACAGAATTGCCTAGCCTAAAACTAAAACACACAGAGCCGTCCCAGCGCTCTCTGGTGTCTCGTGGACAAGGAAACCATTTTATCCCCTCCCACCCTAACCCTCTGTGTCTGTGCAGCTGTGCGTATGTCCCTCTTGTATTATAATCCTAGGGTTGGTTTTGAGCTAACTCATATAAACAGGTAGGCAGAGTCACATGACTTGATGCCTATCATGAATTGCATGTGCCAACAAGCTTTTGATGGTGCTTATCACTGGTCGCCACTGATAGGTTGTGAATTCCAGCTGGCTTGTTTACTGATTTCACTAGCTAGCTCAATTAATTTGAGAGCAGCCATTCAGAGGCAGAGTAGGGCCAGGACTTCCGAGAATGTGGGTTGGGTGGGGCCTGGATGAGAGGACAGATTGCAGGCCAAAAGATAATTGCTAATTGATTTTAGACAACAAAATACCACAGCAATATGCGATTCAATTGATTAAACTTTAATTTTAAAATAAATCAATAATACATATTGCATTGACAATTGCAAAATGCATTTAAATTTGAATAAAGACACCAAAAAAACAAGGCAATGTGGTGGTACACAAATTATTCTTATGTTGAAGCGCAGATACTTATTTACTTTACATTCAACTTCTTTACTTTCGTCAAAGTGGAAAGGAACAGGCTCTGAAATGTAGTGAAAGTATAAAAGTGTAAAGTAGCCCTCTGACATTTCTACCGGCTGTTTCTGTGCAAAGCTCACTGAACCTCATGTCATATTAATATAATAAGAAGACTGTTAAAGTTAAACCATTCCAAATTTGAATAAAATAAACAGTATACTGAAAATAATGAGCATTAATTCCACTCCAATGTGCAAATCAGAACTCAACTCAAAACATTCGCCAAGAACACATTCGCCAAGAATCATTCTTAGAGCCGACAACTTCAAACATTTCTCTTAAATCAGGCCATGGATGGGGAATGTCTTGGTGCTGCTCTGAATCTGCTTGGTCTGCAATGTTTGCTGGTTCACTTTCATCCATTCCCACTCACTACACTACTAGTTCTCCCATAGACATAATTTCCCCACGGTGAGGTCTCCGTCTTTAGGTCATTTTCATCTTGTTACGTCTGTCAACTTGATGTTTGGAAGGCATGCATAAATGCAAAATTTAATAAATATTGGATCATTTCCCCTCAAATGCATTTAAAACTAGTAGAAGTTCTAAGCCTGTTTTGAAAGGAGTAGAAAGTACTGATATTTGTGTTGCAATGTTGCGAGAAAAGTAAAAATAAAGTAAGTACAGTAACAAAGTATTTTTTACTTTGGTACTTCCCACTTCTGGCAATATGGAGGGCAATTGATGAGCTTTCATTATAATATTTTATCTCAATAATTAAAACTGAATTGAGGATTGCCAAATGCATGATGGATTTTCAAATTGCATGACCCTCGAAATAAAGAGGCCAAAAAACTGATACAGAGTTAGAAAGTGTTTACAACAACACTGTGTAGACTGGCCACTTTAGAAATGCACTTTTTAAAATCCCATTTGAAAGCATTATCCACTGCGCCTCCTTGAGTTTCTGGGTTCCGGCCCAGGAAGCTTCTGTTATTACATAGCTGGACTGCTACAATCCAGACTGCTTGAAGGGATAGCTTTATGTCAAAGGAATCACGCATCTTTTCGTTCATAGTAAGCCAATAGTCGCAATGTCCATTTAAAGAACTTTAAGAACAGAGAGCAAATTTAGCTGTCAGTCATCGTCAAGTACACAATAAATAACAGATCACTGACACTAACATCCAATTTGTGTGTGTGTCTATGTCTGTGACCCGGCAGACAAACAGCCTTATAGCAGACAAACAGAGCTCCGGGACATAGGGAGCATGAACAGGTTATTCTCCATGTCTGCTAGAAAAAATATTTTAGACACCATCAAATGATTCTGGTTGGGATGGGACTATCGATGAAGTTCCTTGTCCCTTGAGGATGTCATATCTTTCTCTGTACAGGTGGAGTTTAATCCCAGAGGGGATAGAGGAGGGCTGCAAGAAGTCTCAACGAACACTTCAGGACTTGGGAGACGTCAAATTATTATTAAGTGCTGTCAGCCCAATTACTTTGCCACGACAGCCCTCAAGTTCTCACAAGGTCTACTTATCCAAATGTGAAGAAAATGATTTTGAGCGGTTGTACTTTAACAGCTGTTTTGAACACAGCATGCCTCTCTATCCATTGTCCACCTTCCACCCTGTGTGACTCCACCATCCTGATTCCTAAATTGGCCACAAATGAGGCTTCTGTGGTCCTGTGGTTGTGTGGTTTCCCTCCTTTTGGTTCAACACAGAGAGGCTGGTTTGATACTCCTCATAGTGACCGGCCACAGGGGTGGACTGAAACACTAATTCAGGCCGATATTTGACTCCATCCCCGGCCAACCTGTTCAGGCAAACCACTAGCCTGCTATTTTTGTAGACTAACACTATTTGCTGATGTACCAGACTATTTATACATTTGGCTACTATTTTCATCCTGCAGGAAAGTTGTCAGAACTAAATAATGACAATGTTGGGACTGATATGCAAGAAGCCTGTCTGAGTTTTCAAGGTATGCTATGGCTATGGCTGGAACCTCAAAACTCACTAGGAAAACAACAATCATAGCACATAGAAAGATAAAACGCTAGACACACCCAACTAAAACCTACACTTATTTGAAAGAGAATGAGATGCAGAGTTGGGTCAAATGTTGAAATGATTATCTTTAAATTCAACCATCAAGCAGATAGAAAGTACCAAAACACTTCCCACACTGGAAAAAGCCTTCTGTTGAACCAATTAAAAAAAACATGGGTAATGGTTCACATCTATATTACATAACTTGAGCCAATGACAAATATATAGCTTGCCTCAAACAATATTTCCTATGTTCATAAAAACAAAATAATACAACTTGGCACCAAGTATAATTCTATTCTTTGAATGAAGTTAATACATTTAAATCGTATGTTAAATCCTAAACAAAAAAATATTGATTCACTCCAACAATTGGTTCTCATTTAAGAAATATCTATCAGAAATAATTTGGTTTATCCAATCAAAAAGATTACAATTTAATCAAACAATTGTTTCTCATTATTGTATACATCATCATCATTTTTTCCCGCTCGGCTCTCGCCGCTTAATGGCCTTGAGGCGCTTCTGTCAGGGTTAGGTGCTTTGCCAAAGACACCTCGAAACACTGCTTGGTGAAGCCGGGGATCGAACCAACAACCTTCAGATTACCAGCCAACCCGCTCTACCACCTGAGCTACTGCCGCCAGTGGGTCATCGTCACTCTGGTCAAGCGTAGTGCTTTCACCTCAAAAAGTCGCCAAAAGTCACCAATAGCAGCTGAAAAAGAAGCTAGATTTGTCGCTTGTCGCTGTTTTGAAAAAAAGTCGCCAAAGGGGTCTGAAAAGTAGCTAAATATAGCGACAAAATCGCTAAGTTGGCAACACTGCGGTTTGGTCCAGTAGTCGTAAGCGTCTTTGTATTTAATGCGCATGCGCAGGCTTGTACGTAACCTTGACATTTTACATTTGTCAAAATAGATATTTCTTAATTGAACTCCTAACTAAAAATATCTATATTTCACAGTATTTTGAAGTAAAAAAAAGTTATTTTAAAAATAAAACAAAAAATGTTTATTTGAATTGAATTACAAAATAATAATCAGATGAAGTGCGGCATAAATCCCTTTTTCCAGTGTATAACAGTGTTTTAGGAAGAAAACAAAAAAAAATATTTGGATTGAATGACAAAATTATTAATCAGTTGAATACACAACCTTAAAATTTTACATTTGTCAAAATGGATATTTCTTAATTGAGCTCCTAATTAAAAATATCTATATTTCACAGTATTTTGAAATAAAAAAAAGTTATTTTAAAAATAAAACAAAAAATGTTTATTTGAATTGAATTACAAAATAATAATCAGATGAAGTACGGCTTAAAACCCTTTTTCCAGTGCACTTGATTTATCAAGTAGTTCAGCTTATGGCCCTTTACTCTCCTGAAACAAAAAAATAAATAGTAACATTTTCCACAACATTTTCCGCTAAATAATTGTTTCAAAGTCACCTCCCCTCACTGTATTTTTCCGCCATTGATCGGCACAGAGACATTTTATTGCACTGGAAAAAGGGTTTTAAGCCGTACTTCATCTGATTATTATTTTGTAATTCAATTCAAATAAACATTTTTTGTTTTATTTTTAAAATAACTTTTTTTTATTTCAAAATACTGTGAAATATAGATATATTTAATTAGGAGCTCAATTAAGAAATATCCATTTTGACAAATGTAAAATTTTAAGGTTGTGTATTCAACTGATTAATAATTTTGTCATTCAATCCAAATATTTTTTTTTTTGTTTTCTTCCTAAAACACTGTTATATTTGATTAGGAGCTCAATTTAGGAATATTTTTTCAGACTCAGCTCAGTCCTGGTGGTAAAAAGCAAACTCAGGAACCGGATGTCCTTGCAGACCTTAAACTCCATCCTATACATTGTCTATACACGTGTCTGGAGGGAGGTCTGGAGTAGGCCTAACTCTGCGATTTACATTGTTAATATAAATACTGTGTGGCGGCAGTAGCTCAGGTGGTAGAGCGGGTTGGCTGGTAACCTGTAGGTTGTTGGTTCGATCCCCGGCTTCACCAAGCGGAGTATCGAGGTGTCTTTGACACTGCTGATGCTGGAACAGAGACTTCCAACTCTCCAGCAGAAGCGCCCCAAGGCCATGAAGCGGCGAGCGCCGAACGGGAAAAAATGATGATGATGATGTATACAAAAATATGTTATGTTTAAATATGTTCATGTTTAAATGAGAAACAATTGTTTGATTAAATTGTAATCTTTTTGATTGGATAAAACAAATTATTTCTGATAGATATTTCTTAAATGAGAAACAATTGTTGGAGTGAATCAATATTTTTTTGTTTAGGATTTAACATACGATTTAAATGTATTAACTTCATTCAAAGAATAGAATTATACTTGGTGCCAAGTTGTATTATTTTGTTTTTATGAACATAGGAAATGTTGTTTGAGGCAAGCTATATATTTGTCATTGGCTCAAGTTATGTAATATAGATGTGAACCATTACCCTTGTTTTTTTTAATTGGTTCAACAGAAGGCTTTTTCCAGTGTGGAGCACAAGATTCCCTAGACAGATCGAGTCGTTGATCGATTGCTTTTTATTCTATACACATTTTATAACTTAGATAATTGTGAACGTGCAGTGAAAGTTACACATTAGAGCTTTAAAATACGTTTTTCTGTTGCTATAACATCTCAGGTAAACGCTATTATAGTATTGATCAGAAATTACACAGTGATTGAAGACGCCCTCCTCTCTGTCCTCTGGTCAACATGCATCACAATTAGCTCTGGAATGCCAACCTCTCCTCCTCGCCACCTCTGGTTAGGGGGTGGGAACTTAATCCTCTTTCTTTCGATTTATTTTAACCAAAGTAACCACGACAGTCCAACCATTATAGGTTGTCGTGAAATATGAAACTTTTATCTAATCAACAACAGACAGTATCATTATTTCCCCCCTGGAATTATCCTAAACTCTGCTCTGTGTAAATGAGTGTTACTCTATGACGATCTTGTGGCTGAATCTCCCTGCAGATACTTCTAGTTTCAGTAGAAGCAATGGATTGTCACTTCAGACAAAACCTCACTACCAACTATCCTTGAGAAATTTTTCTAACCCTAACTAACTTGCGACTATCATTTTAAATCCTTGGAGATGTTACATCTCGATGTGTTAAAAAAAAACAGATTTAGATATATGCGTAAAGATAGGATAATCTCTTAAATCATACTGGGGATTTTGAGGGTAATTGAATTGGCCAACCAATAGCAACGATCCATAACCCCGAACCACATAACACACTGGAAAAAGCCTTCTGTTGAACCAATTAAAAAAAACAAGGGTAATGGTTCACATCTATATTACATAACTTGAGCCAATGACAAATATATAGCTTGCCTCAAACAATATTTCCTATGTTCATAAAAACAAAATAATACAACTTGGCACCAAGTATAATTCTATTCTTTGAATGAAGTTAATACATTTAAATCGTATGTTAAATCCTAAACAAAAAAATATTGATTCACTCCAACAATTGTTTCTTATTTAAGAAATATCTATCAGAAATAATTTGTTTTATCCAATCAAAAAGATTACAATTTAATCAAACGAATGTTTCTCATTTAAACATAACATATTTTTGTATACATCATCATCATCATTTTTTCCCGCTCGGCTCTCGCCGCTTCATGGCCTTGGGGCGCTTCTGTCTGGATTCGACATCACATCGCGACATCAGTCAGGGTTAGGTGCTTTGTCAAAGACACCTGGATACTCTGCTTAGTGAAGCCGAGGATCGAACCAACAACCTGCAGGTTACCAGCCAACCCGCTCTACCACCTGAGCTACTGCCGCCACACAATATACAATATATATTAACAATCTAAATGGCAGAGTTAGACCTACTCCAGACCTCCCTCCAGACACAGACAGACTGTCCTAGCTCACAGAACCAGTGAGTCATCGTCACTCTGGTCAAGGCTAGTGCTTTCACCTCAAAAAGTCGCCAAAAGTCACCAATAGCAGCTGAAAAAGAAGCTAGATTTGTCGCTTGTCGCTGTTTTGAAAAAAAGTCGCCAAAGGGGTCTGAAAAGTAGCTAAATATAGCGACAAAATCGCTAAGTTGGCAACACTGCGGTTTGGTCCAGTAGCCGTAAGCGTCTTTGTATTTAATGCGCATGCGCAGGCTTGTACGTAACCTTGAAATTGTACATTTGTCTGAACAAATATTTCAAAATTGAGCTCCTAATCAAATATAACAGTGTTTTAGGAAGAAAACAAATAAAAATTATTTGGATTGAATGACAAAATTATTAATCAGTTGAATACACAACCTTAAAATTTTACATTTGTCAAAATGGATATTTCTTAATTGAGCTCCTAATTAAAAATATCTATATTTCACAGTATTTTGAAATAAAAAAAAGTTATTTTAAAAATAAAACAAAAAATGTTTATTTGAATTGAATTACAAAATAATAATCAGATGAAGTACGGCTTAAAACCCTTTTTCCAGTGCATGCACAGAGACAACCCCTAGCCTTGTTACCTTACACTGAACTGTGCTCAGTAATGATCATGATTTAATTTCTTCCTTGTTTGCTGTCTCCTGTCTTTCCGCTCTCCCTTTATTTCTGTGGCAGCCATTTTCTTTTCTTCTTATAAAGGATCAATAACACTGAAAGAGTTGTATTCTGACAGTTCCTTCTTGATGTGACCCATTTCCTCTTGTCACTTACTCCACTCTCACACGAGATTACTGAGTGGAAGCAAGGCTCTGGCTCAGTGTCTTCTCTCTGAGCCTTGGCAAATAGACACGTCACTTTGAGAGAGCATACTAGAGTCTCTTATCATCTCTCTGTTGGAACTCCCATTGTCGTGTTTCCAATGAGACCTCAAGCACCTGCGCCGCCATACAGCTGCGCTATGCCTTTAGGCGTTGCTCAAACCCTTAGCGAGCATCACAGCACCATTTTATATTCTTAATCTTCAGTCAGTGAATGTGAATGATGTTTAGTATGCAAGTTACTGCAACGTTTTTCCATCGTTGCCATGGGGATTCATATGGATGCTGCCCTACCCCGAAACCACTCAGCTTGCATGTTGTTTGAATCCTGTCTTTGTGCTGTGTAGTCATCTGTGCTGTTGTGATAAGTGCTATTTTATGTAACTGATGATTTTTCAAATGAAGTGAACTGACATTTATTTTTCCTTTGGACGGATAAGGGTTATGTGGTTTTGCTCAAAATATCAGAAGTTGGCCGCAGGGTGAGCTGTCACTATAGCATTAACTAAGGCTTCATTAGTACTAATTACATCACTTCCTGTAGAGCTGGATGTATAGCATATAATCTAGCATTTAAATAAACCCTAATGCCCTGATTAATATAAAAGACACCAGACGTCTCCCTCTCTCTCTCGCTCGCAAGTCATTCGGTTCCCCTGTGAATGGTGTGTTTGCATCACTTCCTGCAGGTCAACAACCGCCAATGTGGATCATTTTTGTAGCCTTTTGAAATATTTTTTGTCTTCCTTTTTCTTTATTGATGCATGAACAATACAAAATACTTTAAATCAGGATTCATCGGTTGATGATTATCTTGTGCAACCAAATTTATGAATAAAACAAACCATTGGATTGTGTATTAGGGCAGAAGCAAAGTGGACATAGACCTCGGTTTTCCCCACAAAGCAGAATAAATGTCAGCCATGGGTCACTCAAATTTATTTTTACCTGAAAGAACATCATCAGTTACGTAAATAGAGCTGAACACAACAGCTTAGATGACTACCCAACACAAGGACATTGATTCAAACAACATGCAAGCTGAGTGGTTTTCAGGGATAGCAGAGTCAATATTGTGGCGACCGTGGGCTTGGTCGCCGAGTTCAGGGTGCCGCAAAGGATCCTGGGGGGGTTTGGACCATCCCAAATTGGACCTCTGGCGCCCTCCTAGGTCCTTTGCGGCCGAAGTGTGTGGTTTGTTTGTCTATGGGTGGGATAGCGTTGCTGTGTGGGTTGATTTATTGTTCCCGACACTGTCACTGAGACGTTTATGGTAATTAGTTATGTTGAGTGTGTTTTGGTGTGTCATGTGTGTGTGTTGATTAAAGGCAACTCTCTTAGTCGTGCGGTGTAAGGGACGCGAGAGATGCATAACCGCTTCACCTGGGCTCCCGCCTCGTCCTTCCCGTGCTGCTCGCCACAATATGAATCACCATGGCAACAATAGATAATGTTTAGCTAACAAACTAAAAATTATAAACATTGACTGACTGAAGATAATGAAAATATAATCACATATATCGCAGACATTTTCAAAATGCATCAATGCATTTATGCTCTAAAGCGAACCTATCCTAAATTGTCCGAACTGAAAACTGTTTTCAACCCTTCATATGAACCGAAATGTGACTCATCTGACTCTTCTGAAGCGTTCCACACCTAGAGAGAATGGTTTCCTCATTCCCCCTGGCTCTCCATGAGCGCATGTGTGTCCTACTTCGCATCGTGGGTAAGAAAGAAAGTATGACATACATGGTAAAGACCCTGATCTTGAGTCAGAATAACTGATCACTGTTCTGAATTCACAGGCAATTGTGAACCTTTGCTGAAGAAACCTAGCCTTGAGTGACCTTGACCCAGTGACCTGAAGAATTATAGGCCTATTTCTAAGTTACTTTTTCTGTCAAAGATATTAGAAAAGGTTGTCCAAACCTCTCTCAGGTTTCGTCCTATTTGAGTGCATTCAATATCTGTGAACATTTTCAGTCAGGCTTTAGAGCTCTGCACAATACGGAATTTGCTTTGCTTAAGGTCCAAAATGACATTCTCTTAGCAGTTGACTCTGGTTCTTGTGCCCTCTTGGTGCTTCTTGATCTGAGTGCAGCATTTGACACCATCGACCATAACATCCTATTAAAATGCTTGGAGGATGAAGTTGGTCTCCAGGGTTCTGTTTTGCAATGGTTCTCCTCTTATCTTAGTGATAGATCATTTTCAGTTAGTTTAGGCAATTTCTCCTCTTCCTCTGCCCCTATAAAGTGTGGTGTGCCTCAGGGTTCCATTTTGGGCCCTCTTTTATTCTCCCTTTATATGCTGCCCATTGGGTCAATTTTTAATAAGTATAACATTCAGTACCACTGCTATGCAGATGACACTCAGTTTTACCTGTTAACATTGATGGCATTTATTCACTGGAGAATATTTTTAACTGTCTTAATGACATCAAAAGCTGGATGGCAAGAAACTTTCTTCAACTGAACGAAAGTAAAACTGGCATAATTATCTTTGGCCCTCCAAGTGATGTTTCTATTTTGAAAAATGCACTAGGACCTCTCTAAGCAAACTGCCACAGTGAAGTCAAGAATCTCGGGGTTTTCTTTGACTCCTCTTTAAATTTTAATAAGTAAATAGTGTGGTCAAAGGCAGCTTTTTCCAGTTAAAAACCATCGCAAAACTGAAGCCCTTTCTGTCCTTCTCCGATCTTGAAACTTTTATTCATGCATTAATTACATCTAGACTCGATTATTGTAACTCATTATATGCAGGCCTGACCCCCTCCACTCTCAATAGACTTCAGATAGTTCAAAATGCAGCAGCTAGATTATTAAATGGTTCTAAGAAACGTGAGCATATAACTCCTGTGTTGGCTAAACTGCACTGGTTACCTGTGGAGCACAGAGTTAAATTACATTTTTTACTTTTTGTCTTTAAAGCCCTCAGTGGTTTGGCACCTAGTTATATAGGTGACCTACTAATTCCGTACAGCGCTCCAAGGTCACTTAGGTCTTCATCTCAGAATCTTCTCTGTATCCCCAAAATACGCCTTAAAACCAAGGGTGATAGAGCCTTGTCTGTTGTTGCCCCCCAACTCTGGAATAGTCTACCTGTACATATTAAATCCTCTCCCACCATTGACTGCTTTAAGTCTTTTTTAACTGAAAAACTTTTATTTTCTCCCAAGTTTTTAATCTACCTTAATACCCCCCCCAACCCCCCCCCCCCCCACACACACTCTTTATTCTTTATTTTATTTTTTGACTAATTTGCTTATTATTTTAATTATTTATTTTTCCCCATGTTATATTATTATTGTTGTTGTACCGTGTTTTATGTTTGCTTGTAAGCCCTTTGGGTCAACTCAGTTGTTTTTAAATGTGCTATAGAAATAAAGTTGACTTGACTTGACTTGAATTAATGAATTGATTTCCATGACAGAAGGTCATTCTGACCAAACATTCTATGGTAACCAAGCAACCGTTTGTTAATAATCTTGTTATAATAGTGACCGAGTTTCACAATTATTATTCAGAATGCTGAGAGAATGGACTGGGCGAGAGGAAGAGGAAAATTACAAAACAATAAAACAGAATAATAACTAAATGAACAACACAATGTAAATTAGAATAAAAACAACAATAAATACACGTGTTTTTATAGCTTATTTGTTTTTATCATTAACTATTCACTTGAAGCGAAAATGCAATTATTGAAATAGCCAATAATAAACGTAATTTGCTAAAAAAGAAGGTCCTTCATCTTTTCAAACTGCTCCCGCTCTGACGCTCCACCTGGCCTGGCAGCGGTACCTGGGGCGGAGGCTGGTGCTGGCGGCAGCCAAAGGATCCTAATGGGGAGAAAATAAAGGTGGGGTGTGGGTGGGGGGCACAGGGTGTGAGCAGTCCCGCTATCACTGAATATCTGGGTGTGGGAGAGGGGAAGGAAGGTGGTGGTGGGGGGGGGGGGGGGGGGGGGTCATTAGCAGTGCAACAGGCTTATTGGCAACCTGCAAATGTGTTCAGACAGTGGCTCAAAGTCGAGGCAATAATGTGTTTTATTAGTTATTCCTGCTACCATGTGTTCCTGCCCTGGGGACTCTTGTGGTGCCTATTGTGTGTTTCTGTGTGTGTCTTTGTGTTTCTGTGTGTGTGTGTGTGTGTGTGTGTGTGTGTGTGTGTGTGTGTGTGTGTGTGTGTGTGTGTGTGTGTGTGTGTGTGTGTGTGTGTGTGTGTGTGTGTGTTTGTGAGAGGCTGTGTTAAAACTGACAGTACCAGAGAACAGCTTTCTGCTCCTTGGGTAAGTTAATGTGCTTTCTTGTGTGGATATCTAGACGCTTGAACAACCCTTGAGCTGGGTGTATTCTATTGATTGTTGCAGATTTAAATTAGACTATGCAGAGTCCAGGTCAAAGGTCACTCAAATGTTTGTCTTTCAAAACTAATTTGTCGACACCTAATGGGTATTAGTTATTTTCAGTGCATCTAAGATGCTAGGTTCCAAGAAGCTTAACCAAACATTGTAGTTTGGATGGGCCCAGAGATAATTGGGTTGGCAATGTACAATTAATGAATAATTCATATATTATTACATATATTATTTAGAATGTTTGATTGGGTGGCCCCAAGCGTACCAACCACTATGCGTCTGGCTGCAGATGGAGGCTAGAGGTTCCTAGTTGAAACCCATATTAAGCTGCCTAATCATGTAGAACTTTGTTAAGACTTTACGTGGTGCAGAGAGGGGACCGTTCCATTAGCCCAGAGCTAATGATTAATGAAGGAGAAGTATGCTAGCAGCCTCAGTCTTCCACATGTTTTTTGAGGTCCTTTGTGTCGCGTCGAGATGGGAAACCAAACAATCCTTGCTTGAGGTGTTTGACCTTTTTGGCGTCTAAAACAATAACAGTGTTTTTGTTTTGCTTGGATTGCTTCGCATTTTAAACCGTTGTCGCCTGAAGCCACAAAAACCTTCTCTAAATGATTGCTTGAAGAGGAACAAAGCGCAGACTTCAATCAGGAGGACAGATTTTATAAGAGCAAAAGCTATGTTCTCAAACTTTATCCCTTCTTGAGATGGTACCAATGTGTACTTCTAAATGGTGTGTGTGAGTATGTGATTCTCCTATGCATTTATTCCCTGCATATCGGCTGCAGTGATGGACCAGTGTGAAATCAACTTTCTTCAACATAGATTAAATGAATGTGTTAATTTATTGAATCATTCCCATTCTCTCAAGTACTGAACAATTTTAGCAGTAACATATAGTTAACACTCGTCTTGTGTCTTCCTAAACAGTGTGTATGTGTCTGCATGAAGTAGACATTTGTGTGCAGCTTGTCCCCCAGTGAAGCCACTGTATGTGTGTGTGGGGGGGTCATTTGACAGGGAGGCAGACACTTGGTGAGAGAGCACAGTGGCGATTGATGCTGATGAGAGGAGACGGCTGGACGGCTTGAAGGGGGGGAGAAGGAGGAGCTGAGGTGGGCGTGAGAAAGAGAGCGAGAGAGACAGAGAGAGTGAGAGCGAGAGCGAGAGCGAGAGAGAGAGAGAGAGAGAGAGAGAGAGGCAGGATACTGTGAGGAATATAGGGAGACATGGGGGTGGAGGCATAGGGTGGGGGGGTGATTAGTGAAGGTGTGGAGGTGGAAGGACAGTGTGTGTGTGTGTGTGTGTGTGTGTGTGTGTGTGTGTGTGTGTGTGTGTGTGTGTGTGTGTGTGT
>NC_079418.1:27229479-27281979 GCF_026213295.1 Gadus chalcogrammus | reverse complement strand
GCCCCTTGTTTAGATTTTTATATTCTTTGAGGATATTTAATCATATCAAAGGATGAGAGGGAACATGAACAGCCTTTCCGTTCTACAATCGGCTGTTAGAGAATCAGCTTTATGTCAAGGCTGAGAGTTGTGACTTCCACCAGCAACTGTCTAATTTTAGGGCTCATCGTGTCACCAGGGAACATCATGGACCTCACCAAGGTTAGTGCAGTCAAGGACTAACCGGTGCGCTCGGAAGGTTACAAAGGTTCTTGGTCTTTGTTAATTATTAAAGATGTTTAATTAGGAACTACAGTTGGAGGGATGCTCCTCTACATGCCCTTACTTCCCCAGGACCAGATTCCTGTGGAAGCCACCAGCTGAGCAGGCTTCCCTGCCCGGCTGGTGGGACTCAAACACGGGCTCGCTTCCACACCCGTCCTCCCCCTGCCTGACCCCAAGCTCCAGTTCCTCCTGGAGGTCGATGCTTCGGGCGAGGGTGGGACGGGTTCCTCTCTCAGTGCACCGTCTGTGTGTGACCTTTTTGGAAGAAGTGGTTTCCAGCAGAGGGGAACTGTAACGTGGGCCCCCGGGCTGCTGGCCATCAAACTTGCGTTAAAGGAGCGGATGCACCCGCTGAAGAGGGATGTGCAGCTTGACCCCAAGAATCAGAATCTCAGAACTGCTAAGACGCTAATCCCTCTCCCGTTTTCGGCCACAGGGCTTTCAACGTTCCAGTGTTTCTATGGCTTTCAACCCCTGCTGTTGCGGGAGTTGGAGAATGAGGTTTCGGTGCCGTCTTCTCATTCCCTGGTGCGTGTTGCCATCGTACTTTAAAGAGGGGCGCAGGCTGTGGTACTCCGGGCAGCTGGCTGCTCTTAGAGGGCAGCCGCCAGGCATCGCGCTCCTGCCCTTCGTTACCGGGTAGGACAGAAGTTCTTCTTGTCAACTCAGGACCATCTTGCAAGCTGGCTCCCGGGTTCGTGGGTCCTTTCCCATATCTAATGTCAGACCCTCCAGGATTTCGCAATGTTGCGATTTGCAACTTCAACGCAACATCAACCAATCACGTGAATTGATTTAACCAACCACCGCAACTTTCCCGCAAATTTGACCAATCAGTGGCGTTGTCTTGAACTGAGGTCGACAAACTACCTTCCGCCTTACTTCCGTGTTTACTACGTTCAAGCGATTCAAGCATTAATGCAGCATGTGCGCGTCCAACGTTTCACACTTGCTGACCAAAATAACTGCGAAGGATCACGAAAAGCAGTATCCTGGTATTCTACATGAAAGCGGGGAAAAAATATTTTGCACTGCATGCAACATTGTGGTGGAACATAAGCGGAAATCTTCCATTGATAAGCATTTTGCCACTGCAAAACATAACTACAGAACTGCAGGCAGGACGTCAGACGACGAGGCAGATCAGAGATCACTATGACACAGGCTGTTGCATCCAAGTCAATTGCCAGCGCGGAAAGAATCAAGAATCAATTATTCATGGGACTATTTCTCAGTGTTTTTGTTCTTTTAATTAATGTTTTCTTCAATAATAACCAGGGCTCTCAAGTTTTGAACTTAGTTCAGAGTGAGATTTTGTCTGGGGGGTGGGGGGGGGGGGGGTATATTAACATGTGACTGCATACAAATGTGTCCAGAGACATGGTGACTAATGTATGATAGTAAGCATTATTCGCCCTTAACACTTATATTCAGAAACAACACTGCCTCAAAAGGCTATTGGCCTAAGCAACACCAGTAGAGGCATATACTTTTCCCTGAAATTGTATACGTTGCAAACGTGCAAAAACATATTTATATTTATGTGCCATTCAGTCGAATGCTTAAAATATATCAGTCGCATTCAGTAGGCCATTGCTGTGGTAAAGTGTGTAAACTATGACCAAGTGTTTCTTTCTGTTAATTAGATAGAACTTTATCAATCCCCTGTAGGAGAAATGTATTAATGTTTGTCCCTATAAAACAATAATGGTAAAAAAACATGATGGTAACTCTAAAGTCAAACCGAACTGAACTAAAAGTTTCTCAAAAAGAGGGCATGTCCGGGCAAAAGAGGACGCCTGGTTACCCTACGTACGGGGAACCCATTTGATTCGTACCTATTCCACTGTTAATTAGCGGCTCAAATTGGTGGGCGCTTTACTGGTAATTTCTCTGCGTGAGAAATACGAAGTGTGGCGTGTGAGCACGTGCATGGGTTGAATTGCGTGTGTCTCACTCCGAATGGGTGAGACTTGAGAGCCCTGAATAACTTAATATTTAACAAATTACTCAGGGAAAATTGCAGCAATAACTTAATATTTAACATCAGGAAAATCGCAGCTTTCGCAACTTCTATCGTAACTTTCACTTCCTCTCACACTGTAATCGCAACAAAAACCTAAAAAACACTGCAACTTTCATCGCAACTTTTTGGAAAAGCTCACGCAACATCAGGCATTTTGGAGCCGGCCCTACAGGGGGCAGGGATACTGGCACA
Organism: Gadus chalcogrammus; assembly: GCF_026213295.1. Taxonomy (NCBI): domain Eukaryota; kingdom Metazoa; phylum Chordata; class Actinopteri; order Gadiformes; family Gadidae; genus Gadus; species Gadus chalcogrammus. The sequence continues at coordinate 27,279,497 of NC_079418.1, read as the reverse complement.
TCCTGTTATTCCGATTTTTCCCACTAGTTGTTCTTCTAATCTGTTCCCCTTGGTATTTTCCCACCTGTATCTAATTACCGATCAGACTCTGATTATAAATAACCTCCCTTTTACCTTTGTCCCTTGCCAGATTGCCTTTGTTCGCCAGTTCCCCGAGGTTGTGTAGGATCTACCTTTATCTTGTTATTGCCATTGGACCTTTTGGACTGTTTCCCTAGTTTTGATTTCCTGGATGTGTTAGTTTGTTACCTGCCTACCTTCCCAGTAAAACGTTGATTGATTTGATCTCTAACTTGGGTCCTGAGTCTCTCTCCCTCTGAGACAATTATAGAAGTGAATGTTGAATCCTAAAACATAGTCCCTTTAAAGGTCCTTTTAGATCAGGCACATAATGAAGAAACCACACAAAAAAGGAGGAAGAACCGAGAGATAAAAGCAATATGCAGCCGTTTCCAGTAAGAATCGCACCAGTGGGTCCAAGTGGGAATGCATGTTTTGGAGCAGTTAGTTTTTTCAGGTTGTTTCCCTGTTAGATAACTGAAAGTAACCCCCTCAGTCTTTCTGAGAAAGTTGGTATCAAAAACTGCACACCATCATGTAACCAAAAGCAGTTTAAATTCAGTCACCTACTGCAGTGTGTTGTAGTGTAGAGTGTTATTGAGACTACATACATAAAACTGATAGCAATGATGAATATAGTTTACTAGCATCGATGCAATAAGAGGAGTTAGTGTTGAGAACGTAAATAGGTTATTACTTCCACCATGTCTTAAAACATGTACAGTGACCATGGTTACTATATGACAAGGTTCCCTTATTGCAATTGGTTAAACTGATTTGTTCACAGACTAGAGCCGTCAAAAATCAACTGTGGGGCCTTTTTAATTAATATTGTTTTTTCAGAATGCCGGTTTTCACTCTGTATTTGTACTGTCATATTCCCTGACTTTTTCCTTAAACACTGTAATCTATTGTGTATGCAATATAGTGATTAGGGAATGACTTCAACACACATAGAGAGTCAGAGAATAAGTAATATGACAGGAAGACACACAGAGAGGAAGAGACACGGGTGGACAGACAAACAGAAGGGCAGACAGAAGGGGACTTAAGCTCGGAACATCAGCCAGACTCAGAGATAGGAAGTGGTGCGAGAGGACAATACACAAAGGGAAAGCAGCAGAAAAGACAAGAAGGAAAGCAATCATCCATATCCTGGCTGTAGAAATGATCACAGACAAAGTTGAAAGAATGGGAGAAAAAAGATGGAAATGGGCTGTTCAGAAGGAAAAAGGCAGGTGGGAACTAGCTTTTTCTGCGTATTCATTGTCTCTACTTTCACACGCACACGCACATACACACACAAACACACACACAAATGCAGATACCCACACACATGCAAACATACACACTCACGTACAGCACACACTGAAGATGCATTTTTAAAAAATGTGTTGCATACAAATGTAGGTTTACCTACACAAACACACACATGGGTACGCACAAGACATGCAAATTCATAGATGAGACACACACACACACACACACACACACACACACACACACACACACACACACACACACACACACACACACACACACACACACACACACACACACTCACATACACACACGCACGCACACACACACAGAAATTGCAGGTCTTCGCTAAGCAGTACGGACACTTACTGCTTGACTTTCATTTCTGGTGCTTCGGCTACAAGGCACTGGGCCCTTGATCTGCCCCTACAGTGTTAAGTAATACATGTGCATTCATATTTAACACTGCCAGACCCTCGGCAGTGAACAAGACGCAGAGCCAGATGACACAGGATCTTCTTCAACTGTAATTGCCCAGAGTTAATCTCTCTCTCTCTTTCCCCTCCCCCTCACTCTTTTCTTTCTTACTCTCTTTAGTCCCCAGCCAGGTTAATTGTTTATGTTCTACCGTGAACTATTGTTTTTTATGTGTAATCGTGTGTAAAATCTGTTATGTCCCAAGTTTCTGTTAATCACTTCCTCGTTCTCTGTATAGGTTTAGTTTCTCGGCGACTCTTCATCTTTCAAATCTCCCTGGTATTAAGTTCTGACCGGCTGCCACGTACAATACTGTACACTGTGGTTCACAGTTATATTGTTTTGTTTTACTGTGAACATTTTCCATTTCCCAATCATGCAAAATCACAAACCCAAATTGTATTGGAATAAAAGAGAAAATGTGTCAAAACAAAAAATCAAGAACTATATGTAGTTACCAAAGGAGGAGGAGGAGGAAGAGAGGGTAGATAAGGAAGAAATGTGGTTTGCAGAAGAATGAAGGGACTATACATATATATCGATAATATAGCATACCAAAGTGCACCATGAAAGCGAGCACGGAAGGAGAAACAGAGACGATTATTAAACTGAGTCGAGACAGGGTATGCCTTCGGGATCCGACTGCGGATATTTGTTTAATTTCATTGGTTGCTGGTGGCAACGCTTCCTATTTAAACACCCTTAAGGGATGTTTTGGGTCATTAAACATACTCATTAGAAACCTCTGATCCTTAAAAAAAGGCATTGCAATTGAAATGGGTACTACAATATTCCATGGATTCATATGAAGTTGAATAAATAAATAAATATATTATAATTATAATACATTACATTCCATGCATATCTTTTTCTTTGCAAGTACCTATGGAGACCTGCTGTCATGTGTGAGTGCTAAAGGGCCCAGGGCAGACCCAGAGACTGCAGCAGAGGATGGTGTTGAGGGTGTTTATAACGAGATTCCAAGGGGTTGGGGAGAACGAAAGGGGAGTTGGGAGCCCTGATGTTTTTTGAACTGATTTGTTGTCACATAAACCCTGAATTCTCCTCTGCGCCCAATCACACACTAAACCTGACAGTACGATCTGACCATCATGGACCCAGCAGAGGCTAACCAGCTCAAGTCAGTCCTGGACATGCACAAGACTATGCTGGGAAGACACCAGACCAAGCTCGATTCCATCTCCAGAAGCTGTCATGTGTGAGTGCTAATGGGCCCAGGGCAAAACCAGAGACTGTCGCAAAGGATGGTGGTGAGGGTGTTTAAAGCGAGATTCCAAGGGGTTGGGGAGAATGAAAGAGGAGTTGAAGAAGTAAGATGGTGTGGCTGAGAGGCGGCACCTCGGTTTTTGTAAATTACACTTCACATAAAACTCAAAAACTTGTGGGCAACTTGAACTTTACATTGTATACAATAATGAATACAAGAATCAATCATTTCAGGGGTTGTTCAGAATATTGTATGCATGGGTTCATCATTTTGCATTTAGATTTGGTTTATTATAATTAACCGCTGACATTTAGATACAGTTTGACCAGATTTATGTATAAGGTTATAGGCTGTATTCCGATATAGTAAGAGGAAGTGGGCGTGGTTTTGTTTTGGCCTCAAGCTACAGCCTTCCACCTTTAAGATAGATCCAAGGTAGCATATATCGTCACTCTGCTCGCTGGAAGAGCCCGTCACTGGAGGACGTTGATTAGGAAACCACTTGGGACCATCTGTCACTGTTTTCAACTGAGATGAGGAGGGTCTTCGACCACTCTAAGCGAAGCAGAAAGGCAGCCTGAGAGGTTCTACATCTCCGACAAGGTGACCAGTCAGTCTCTGATTATGCCAATCAGTTTCATGATCTTCTCCCTGCGTTTGACGGCTTGGTGGATGTGGCCATACACATCGACGCTGAAGAAATGCCGCAGGGTTTAGGTCATCACTATCCTGTAATGTTACTACCTCCGCCTCAAGAGCTCATGTTTCCTGTTCTCCAGGTCCATCAAAGCCGGTTGTGTCTCATGCTTTCTGGTAATCATCATGAGGAATATTTTTTTTATCTTATTGATTCACCTCAGAATCCCTTAGTTCTCAGGTATCCGTGGCTAGTTAAACATAACCCCAACCTCAAATGGGCCGAGACCACAATTCTGGGCTGGAACCCAGTCTCCCTCCACTATGCTTGCTCTGCTCGACCTGTTCAAGGAACTCAAGGATTGTCTAGACCTATGGATTGTTCCTGAAGGGTACCTAGATCTGAGGCCAGTCTTCAGCATATCTAGGGCCACTTCTCTGCCACCACATCGATGATTGTGCCATTGACATTGCTCCCGGGAATTTCCCATATTTTTTTGTGGGCAAGAAGGACGGATCCCTGCATTGACTTCCTGGCCTTAATGACATATCCGTCAATAATCGGGACCTGCTTGCCCTTATTGCTGATGACTTTGAACTCCTCGAGAGAGCTGCCTTCTCAGCCAAGTTGGTCTTGCGTCCGCATTTTTTCAGGCCCTCTTCAATGATGTTCTGTGAGACATGGTGAACAAGTCCCTGTTTGTACATCTTGATGACATCCTGATCTTTACCATATCCCTCCTAGAACCTGTCCATCAATACCACCTTGTACTCGAGAGACTGCTTGAGAATCGGCTCTTCATCAAAGCAGAGTAATGTGCATTCCGGAGATGTAGAACCGCGCACTACATCCTTCCTAGGATTCGTCATCTCTGAAGGTGGACTGGAAATGGATCCACGAAAGGTTCAGGCTGTGGGTGAATGGCCCAGTCCCCAATCCAACAAGTATCTGCAGGGATTTTTGGGCTTTACCAATTTCTATGAGGAGACTCATTCGTGGCTGCAGCTCCATTGTGGTCCCTCTGCCATCCCTGACGTCAAAAGATAGGGATGTAAATGGTTTCTCCGGAGGGCCTTAGCAATCGAAGTTGCTATTTACCTCTGCTCCTATTCTGACTACACCCGACCCTTTCCCTTAATTCATTGTTGAGGTGGATGCTTCTGCTGTTGAGGCTGGGGCTATGTTTTTTTAAATGACAATGCCTCCTTTATCTTCTTGTCGAAAATCCTTTCTAGTTCTATCGATATCAATTCTCAACATAACAAGATCTTTCTTTGACCATTGACCATCCAATTCTAAAATTGTAACTGGCAGGGACTACAGTACCCATAATGCAATGTAATTAATTCAGTAAAATGTTATCACGTAACTCCATGGTGCCCCGTCTCCTTCATTATACATGGTGTCAGAGAGTGAAAAAGGAATCAGAATCTCTGTGATCTACTCTGCAAATGTTTATTCTCACTGAGTAGACACTTGGGGAGCAGCTTAATATATAAATATATATATATATATATACTAGTGTCTAAAACAGCAAAGAATGATGCATGCTCTCAAAAGTTAAAAAAAAACACAGAGTCTGCTCGAGTGTGTGAGCTTCTATGCAAGGCCTGTCGATATACACACGAGGGGGAGAAAAGGAGAAACAACAGAGCAGCATAAAAAAAAAAAACTGAACATAAAATGGGGGAAAGACAAAATGGCAGTGGCAGCTGAACAAATATCACACACAGAGCCATTTGACTTCTCAAATTCGTCAGAATGGCCAAGATGGATCAGGCGATTTGTGAGATTTCTTGTCGCATCGGGATTAATGGATAAACCCGAAGAATATCAGTTGAATCAACTTCTATATGCAATGGGACTTGCAGCAGATGATTCTTATTGAGCTTTGCCACTGACAAATGAAAATAAAAAGGAATACGATGCAGGGAAAGCTGCATTTGTAGGCATTTGTAGGAAAACAACACAATTTTAAAGAGCTCAGTTTAAAATGAGATATCAACAAGAGGGAGACAGAGCAGAAGCGTTCATCAAAAGACTCCACCCGTTTGCAGAACATTTTAGCTCTGAAGTACTTAAAGATGAACTCATAAGAGATCAAAGGTAGTCAGAACAGCTAGATGGTCACAGAATGACGCCTGCAAAGGCAATACAAAAAGTCAAACAAAGCAAGACTGTAAAGAGACAACAGACAATACTGCACAGCAGTGCAGTTGGAGGCGACTCAAAAGCAAATGTTGATGCCGTTCAGGTCATTGAAGGCCAAAGTCAAACCGCAATAGTCCCACAAGGCCATCAGACAGTGAGGCTCATGATTATGTGTTCTTAGGCAAAGTGCAAACACAAAATACAAGGTCATGGGTTGCAGAAGCCATTACTTATAGATTGACATTAAAGCAGACGCCACCTCCGTACCAGAACGTTTCTTTAAATCAGAACGATGGTAAGCTGGGATGGCCAATTGAAATACTATTTGTACAAGGTCGCACTCTACTGAACGTAAAAGGCTGCTTCTAGAGCAAAACAATGGGAAAAAAATGTTTATGTTGTGGCAGGACTGATACAACCACTATTGGGCCTACAATCAATAGGGCCCATTGGACTGGTACTCAGGGCTGATGAAGTGAGAGTGACACCCACTGAGACTGACTTCAATGCAGCATATCCAGCAGTCTTCCAATGGCGTGGTAAGCTGAAGGACCTTGCCAAATAGAGCTGGAATAGGGGGCTACACCCTACACCGTCTCAACTCCTAGAAGTTTTCCTCTACTCCTGAGGGACAAAGTATGTGAGGAACTGGATAGAATGGAACACACAGTAGTTATATGAAAAGTGACTGGACCAACTGGTGGTCCAGAATGGATCATCCAAAACCAATGTAAGAATCCGCTGAATGCGGCACTGAAGAGAGAATACTACATTCTACTGGCAGTCGACCAAACACTCACAATGATGTCAGATGCCAAGGTTTTCACAAAACTGTATGCTCAAACTGGGTTTTGGATACCGCTGATAATGCCGGAGTCATGACCCCTCACTACCTTCATCTCTCCTTTCGGGAGATACCTCTTTAACGGGCTACTCTGGGCATTGCATCGGCTCCTGACTATTTCAAAGAAGGATGTCGAAGATTTTGGACAGAACAGACAGGGACATGACCAAAGACTACGTTGTGTGCTACAGCAGATGCAGGAAGAAGGCATAACTCTTAAAAGAGAAATGCAAGTTTGCGAAGGAGCCCATAACCTTTGTCTGTCATAACATTTCTGCAAAAGGCATCAAGCCAGATACAAACAAAGGATGGATGATGAGAGGTTTGGATGATCTGCTACCCCGAGTTCTGAGGTTCCGTCTGAGGCTCTTAAGATACAACTATGAAGATGTCCATGTCCCAGGAAAAAAAGTGTCACAGCAGAAAGCTCCAATGATCCACTGCCACTGAATCTGACCCAGTACTAGAAAAATAGGTCCATGTGTTTGTGTCTTCTGTGGAATAGTTATACCGCAGTCTCTCAGAGGGGAGATAATGAATTATCTCCATGAAGGTCCTCATAGGGATCTCCAAATGCCGTGCCAGAGCACAGGAATCAGCATGGTGGCCAGGTATCTCTGCCCAAGTCGGACAGATAGTAGACAAATGTGGAATATACCAGAAACACAGAACACAGTCCAGAGAGTCACCGATCCAGACAAAAGTCCCAGACCAACCTTGGCAAAAGGTGGGGATGGAATTATCTGGGTGGTATAAAAATGAATAACTGCTTATTGTGGACATTTTTTCTAGTTAAATTGAGGTAGCAGAGTTCAAGGTCCCATCAGCTGAGGCTATCATTCGAGCTGTGAAGGAGGCTTTCGCTCATTATGGATATTCAGAGACTGTTGTACCCGACAAAGGGCCACAGTTCTCGTCAGCGACATTCAGAACATTCACACAAGAGAGCAGCAACACATTTCACAAACAGTCCTTGTTACCCTCAAGCAAATGGCAAGGCTGAACAATCTGTTCGGAATGCCAAGAGCCTATTGGAACAGATACTGACAAAATCAAAGCACTAATGGCATACAGTGCCACACCATTGGAGAATGGGTTATCACCAGTGCAAATGCTAATGAATATAAACCTCCGCACATCGCTACCCCAGCCTTCAAGTAAACTGGCTCCTAAATGCTTTTCGCAGGAAGGATGAGGAAGGAAGGAGTAAGCAAGCTCCCCACTACAATCGCCACCACCATTCCAGAATACTCCCAGAGCTCATCACTCATCAGACAGAAAGTGTGGATCACCGCAGAGGAAGCTCCAGAACTGTAGTAACAACTGCCAACACGAACACGCCAAGGTCATACTTGGTAGAGACTGAAAGGGGCACTCTAACGAGCATCAGTATGAGAGTGTCAAGGTATCAGAGTGTCAAGGTATCCTGAGAGACTTGATACACAAGTGTAGGGCTTGAGCCAACTAAATAAAGTCATCTGTCTGCATCTGTTCCTCCCGACGCCAAAATAATTGCTCAAGAAGGGCTTTTTTCCATACGAAAGTTAGACCAGCGATGTTCTGACCAATGAGAATTTGGTCAAAACAAGGGTATTTCAACCAACCAATCGACCATCGACCTAGAAAAGTGAGTGTAACCTCAGTTCATATAGGTAGAAAATAACAAAAGGACAGGTTGAAGTGATAATAATGTTCCGAAGTGTTAAGGAAAAAGCGCCTATGAAGAGTTGGGTTAAAATAAAAGTCTGTTTCTAGAGGAGGTGTAGCGGTAGAGACTGCAGTACCCATAATGCAATTGAAGGGTTTGCGGGGTTGTTCAGTAAACTGTTTTACTGTATTCACAGAACTCCAGGGTGTGCCGTCTCCTTCATTATACATTAACTATGAATGAAATTCATACTGAGGTCTTGACACCATGTCCTTATTCTCGCCAACTCCACCTTGAATTGAATTGACCATACCATAGATTAATCTTTATTACTACGGGCCAAATAGTCTCCCATTCAAAATGCATGGGTTTGAATTTCGTTCTGTGGAGCGTAAAAAAATGAAAAGGCAATGATTTAAGAGATTCGATGATTTCCTTCTGAATAATGTTAACTGGGCCCATTACCACCGCACAACTCACTTAAGGAGCAGAATGATTCAAATGCACAATACATTTAAAAGCAAAGAGTGCGAGTTGTGGTTTAACAGATTAATTACCAGCACATTCTGATTGCGCTGCGTTCCGACACAGAACCCAAACGCGTTGCATATTCATCTATCTATAATCTGGGGCTCCAGTCTTCCCGTGGGGCCGTTTTATGCATTAATAATATTGTTGGAAAACACGGTGTGGATTCAGGTGAATTCATAATTTCCGCACTTTCAGTTGAGGGCGTTGCTGTGTGATTCCATCAGCGGTTCCCCTGCCAAGGTGGAGTGATGGTAGGCATGTCTTCTCTCCGGTGTGTGGGTCTCCTCTCTGGTGTGTGGGTCTCCTCTCTGGTGTGTGGGTCTGTGGGTCTCCTCTCTCCTCTCCTCTCTGGCGTGTGGGTCTCCTCTCTGGTGTGTGGGTCTCTCTGGTGTGTGGTGTGTCTGGTGTGTGGGTCTCCTCTCTGGTGTGTGGGTCTCTCTGGTGTGTGGTGTGTCTGGTGTGTGGGTCTCCTCTCTGGTGTGTGGGTCTCCTCTCTGGTGTGTGGGTCTCCTCTCTGGCGTGTGGGTCTCCTCTCTGGTGTGTGGGTCTCCTCTCTGGTGTGTGGGTCTCCTCTTAACTGGATGGTGGTCCTGAGGAGTAAAGGTGAAGGGAGAAGCCAACGCAAAACCAAGGGAATGTATGCATATGTGCATCAAACAAATGATTACCATCTGTGTGCACCTCCTACAGAAGTTCCCCCTGAAGACCCAAAACAACAATACACACAGTTTACTGTATGTACACCCTGGTTCACAATATTTATGGATAAAAAGAGGGGATAATTATAAGTTAGAGATTATTATTAATTATTTTATTATTATTGATTTATTATTATTATAAGTTAGGAGATAAACGTCACCCTTGCTTTCATATTAGGCATGCTACACTGTAAAGCTATTTTGCATATATAAAGAATATGTAAATAATTAATATTTGGAACATTGTTATGTTCCAAATATCATAACGATAATATTTGGAACAATAAAACCAAAACCCATGCAGTCACCCAAAACACCCCTTCTCTTAGCTGAACTTGGATCAGTCCATACCTCTGAACCCCCAGCTGGGACTGTGTGCTGTTCTCTAACATTCAACCGTTCAGTTTCAAGTATTGTAAAATATAACCGAACATATAATAGCTAACTATTGCATTAGATAAACCTTTTAGGCCAGCCTTTGTTTGACAGCAAACCGCTATGGATATTGAGACAATTATTTTGTTAGTGACCAGATTTCTTAGAACGTGTGTTAATTTTCTGTCAACCTGAAAATAAACATTTGCATATTGTTGCAAATGTTAGTAAATGTCTGTTTGGTTTCATTGCATTATTATTCATGTCTAGGATGAAGCTAAGTGAGTTGATGCCCCCTTAATTCATTAAGTACTGCACACCCTTAGTTAAGCTCAAAGCAGCCTACATTTGGACTTACATTACTTCGGTACACCAGGCAACAGGGTCCCGCCCCTCCACTGCGTCTTGCAGGAGGTGGAACACAACAGCCAGCAAGCCTACTGTGCTTGTATGCTAATTACATGTTTTATGATGGAGAGGGCATATTGAGGGCGAATGGATTAAGTGACAGATGGCCAACATCCTTATACACAGGACAACATCTAAAGAGTACAGGCAAACAGTTGAACACGTCCTCTCTGCCCCTCAGCCTCCTCCACCGTCCTGACCCCCACCCAGTAGGTGAAAGGATTAGCAAACAGACCTGCTGGAGAGAGGTGAAACTGAAAGCCTTTTGTTATGCATGCTATGTATGTGGTACGTGAAGCGCTTTGGTTGTCTTGAATAGTGATTAAGCTTATTTTGCCTATCTGTCTCTGGTGTTACATGACATTCCTTACATGACCCAGGACAGACTCAAAACATTTAATTACATAGCATAACAAAACAGTTGGCTAACAGAGCTGATAACAAGCCGAGAGTTTTGCAAACAAATGCAACCAACAAATATTATGCATGTGCTACAAAACGAGAACACCCGCAATGGCTCAGCTGTCGTTAAATATTCAGATAATCTTTACTCTGTATAATATCTCACCCACACTGTGAAGACTTGCCACATGGTGGGCTTGAGTCAGAGCCCGTGCCATGCTATAGCCATGCTAGCCATGAGTGACAGGTGGATCTTCAACCAGAGCTCTAGCCCTATGTGACCCTGTGTGTTGATGACAAGCTTCTAGGTTCTTGGATTGGTCTAGAACATAGTTAATCAAACAACCTGATAGCTTTATAGGGGTCAGGTCAAAAGCAAATGGTGGTACAGGGGCAAACAACCAAAAAAAAAGAAATTGCCCAAATTTTGAAGCGCATTGTATGCAGACTATTTTCTGGTGTTATCAATGTTTTCATGGAGGGCATTACCGCTAAATCTTTATTTTTCTCCATTAAGGTGAAGAAACATCCATTGAATATCAAATCCAGGTGGCAGGGAAGGCCCATTGATATATATATAAAGAAAGATTCATTTCTGCTGGGGGGTCGATATGAGGGCCTGCGAGCCAAGATTGTTCTCGGTATAAGATCTCTCTGGAGGACAGCCGGCAGATCTTACAGAAATTGAGATAGACGGTCAGAGAAAGGATAAGATGTCGTGTGTGTCCGTGCATTTGAGTGTCTGTGTGTGTACATGTGTATGTAAGTGAGTCTGAGTGATGGTCTGTGCGTGTGTGTGTGTTGAGAGAGAGCAAGAGAGAGAGAGAGAGATGGAGAGAGAGAGAGAAGGGGTGTGTATGTGAGTGAGGGTGTTTGAGGGTTTGTGTGTGATGGTGCCAAGAAGGGATACAGTTCAGGGCTATCCGCGGAACAGAGTGAATGGCTCCCTATCACCCGGGGCTGAACCAGATGAATCTCAATAGACACTAATGTATGTGTGTGTGTGCACGTGTGCGTGTGTGCATGTGTGTGTGTTAACATGACACTTTCACTGATGTGAAACAATTGGGGAAGTGGAAGAGAGCAAAAAAGATTTGTAATGTTACGTTGCGTTTAATTGGTTTAAAACGCACACATGAGGGATGACTTGGTAAAATGAATTAGGAACCTACACAGACACACACACACACACACACACACACAACCTCACACACACGCACACACAAACACCCACACACACACACACACACACACACACACACACACACACACACACACACACACACACACACACACACACACACACACACACACACACACACACACACACTTATATATAGTGATGGGTCTCTCAGAGAGATCCGGTGGGCTGTGTCAAGAGCTTGGAAAGCCATTAGGTTAATTTGTCCACACCTGTTGCCGATGGCAACTCCGCCACCAACTGACTCATGCAGGGGACACACTAAAGGATAATAAGCCTGATTTTGTGACAGATTTTCCCCTTCTCACTCTGGTCAGCAAAGCCCTGATTGGTTGATGTTTTTTTTAGATTCTTTTACCAGTTTATCCTGTGGTGGTGGTGATATGCTAAGACTTTTACTCATCAGGGCCTCACGGGAAATATTAAACATCAATATTTATGATCTGATATCCTGTCGATTATTGTCCGATCAGAAAGACGATGCCAGGCTGGAGCAAAGTGTCCAGCCTTTTCAGAAAAGGATAAAAAAAATATATGAATACAATTTCAAATGGCAAAGGTTATAGCTTGTCGTGAATATTACATTTTAAATCGTACACAATGCATTTTTAGTCAGTTGGTAATTCGTCTCCAGTCTATCTGATTGGCTGGGACGTGACCTCACTGAGCGGGGTTCTATATCGACTTTACACCAGGCCATGCTGATTATAAACAATAGACTATCAATACAATACATATATATATATATATATATATACAATTCCCTGTTCAATTATATTTTACAGTGCTAAATTTACCATTATACCAGGCAAAATGTCAATATGTCCCCAACAGACCCTGTTTCCCATTTCCCAAATCTGGTCACCTTTACGCTGGAGCCGGCACGCTGACTTAATGTTAAAACAACAAAACATCAAGTAATCATAGCAGAAGCCATGATGGCGAAAGCAAAATGGAGGAACAGCTTTAAGAGTTTCGGTAACAACATTCAATTTGCGAAATAATGCAAACGCTAGCATAGCTCGCTCCTCATGACCGTTGTCCAACATGTTTGTTTACACCAATGTTGCACCAAACCATTAGATTACATTAAATTAAATTAGTTAATCAGTCTTTGGCTATAACAGACAGAAATAGGCAGAGAAAGTTAGTTTCTTAATTTAGCAATGTCTCTGCTTTGTATCCATGCAAATCTTTGTGTCTGTTTGTCTGTGTGAGTTTGTGATCGTCTCACTCTCAATCTCTCTCTCTCTCTCTCTCTCTCTCTCTCTCTCTCTCTCTCTCTCTCTCTCTCTCTCTCTCTCTCTCTCTTCCCCTTTCTCCCTCTCCCCTGGGACTCAGCACATGGAGCCAGCCTCCTGTAAACCGCCGCCCAGGGTGCTTTCCTACATCCAACTGGATGGATTTCCTCGGCTTAAGCTGTGTGTGTGTGTGTTCTCCAAATTATGTCCTGGAGGGGTTCACGCAAGGCAGCCCATCAGAAACACCTCTCTCTCGGGCAGCCGAGGGAGAATGCCCGTCGTGGGGGGGGGGGGGGGGGGGGGGGGGGCGTTGGAGGGTGTGCGACGTGGCTTTGAGTCGGTGATAAAGAGGCTTTGCCCTGCCGGAGCAGGGCTGACCCACAGGCAGGAGAGCCAAGCGGGGGAATGACAGGCCGGAAGATGAGCGCAATTACACAAACCATTTCACAATCTCTGGCTCCGCTAACAGACACGTACACACACACAATGAATGAAGGAGGAGGATGAATACAAGAGGGAAAAAACATTGTAATTAAAAATGGAACCGTGAAGACAGGAATCCATCCAAATGCTCCCAGGATGCATGCCTCACTGCTGCACTGGACTAGAACGCATTTAGCTTCGGTTTTCCAGTTAGGATTAGCCCCTTTCCTCTTTTTTTTTCCTGAATGGCACCTATCCAGTAAATAGTGTTGACTGATGGCTACTACGACACAGAGCCATAATGTTGACAGTTCAAGCGGGCAGCAGATCATGGCTCCATCCCTCTGGCATGGCCCTAATCGCCCTGTCACATTTTCCTCCTCTTGGCCAGTCTAAACGCACATGTCGGTCTATGACATCATTTAAACGGATAAAAAGCCCTTTCACAGTTTCTTCTTTGTTTTCGTGTGTGTGTGTACGTTGAAAGCACATACACAGACACCAACATGCACACGCACACACACCTTTAATTCCCCATTATCCCTGTGCCATCCCTCTGAATTATTCATGTCACATTCATCCTGTAGGTAATGAAGGAGCAGAACATGAAAAGAGGAGGAGAAGGGGAGGAGAGTAGAGGAGTGGAGAAAGAGGAACACAGCAGCTGACTAATACAAGGGAACTGAAGAGGAGGAGGAGGAGGGATGGGCAGTGGGAGGAAGAGGGGATGAGTGGTTTGGTAGTGTGTCTGTTAAGGAGTGTGTTTGTGCGTGTATGTGTGTATGTGTTTGTGCGTGTGTGTGTATGTGTTTGTGTGTGTATGTGTGTGTGTGTGTGTGTGTGTGCATGTATGTGTGTGTGTGTATGTGTGTGTGCATGTGCATGTGTGTGTGCGTGTGTGTGTGTGTGTGTGTGTGTGTGTGTGTGTGTGTGTGTGTGTGTGTGTGTGTGTGTGTGTGGAAAGGGGGGGGGGCAGATGGTGAAGAAGATGACAAACTGGTTGAGACGGCGGAATGCGAGGGGGAACAGGCAGCGAATCAGCAGCGCAGGAAGTGGCTGGAATAAACTTGTGGGAAGAATTTGGGGAGAAAGAGACGGATAGACAGACAGACAGACAGGCATGCAGAGAGAGAGAGAGATGGATGGACAGACAGACAGGCATGCAGAGAGAGGGAGACATGGCTGGACAGACAGACAGGCATGCAGAGAGAGAGAGAAGGGAGAGATGGCTGGACAGACAGACAGGCATGCAGAGAGAGAGAGAAGGGAGAGATGGATGGACAGACAGACAGGCATGCAGAGAGAGAGAGAAGGGAGAGATGGATGGACAGACAGACAGGCATACAGCGACAGAGACGGATAGACAGACAGACATGCATGCAGAGAGAGCGAGAGAGAGAGACAGACAGATGGACAGACAGACAGAGAGAGAGACGGATAGACAGACTGACACGCATACAGAGAGAGAGACGGACAGACATACATACAGAGAGACGGATAAACAGACAGAAATGAATATAAAGGAAGAGAGAGAAGGCTAAACAGTCAGATATGCATACACAGAGAGAGAGGGACGGAAAGACAGACAGAGATGAATAAAAAGGGAGAGAGAGATGGAGAGACAGACAGACATGCATACAAAGGGAGCGGGAGACTTTTCAAAGAAAGAGGTCTCCGGAGGAAAGCAGAGAATAAATAAGTTAAAGGAGAGAGAGACGGCGGGCGGTGGCAAGGAGCGGGGGATGTGTGAGGAGACGGAGAGTAACGAGAGGAGGCGGTGAGCGGCAGCAGGGAGGCGGGTCGGTTCCAGGACAGGTAGCCGGATCAGACGGCCCGGGAGCCCAGGGCTGCACACACACACGCCTTCCCCAGCGCATGAATTGTTCCAAATTAGCCAAGCTTTCATTTAGCATATGCCCGTTTATGCCAAGGGAGGTGGCGCATTGGAGGAAGATGAGAGATGGAGGGTGGTATCGGAAGAATAAGGGAGGTGGACGACAGGGGAAAGACAAATTCCTCCCTTGTTTATTTTTTCATTCGCTTTCTCTCCCCTGGCTTCCATACAAGCGTGTTAAATGTAAGCTAGCCTGAGGACCTGTGTCTAAACGCAGTCAGAATATTTATTTGCCTGATTTGCATATTCTACAGATGGCCAAAACAGATGCTCATTACGGCAAGTGTCAATTTTCAAGAATTTGCTTTCATGACAAAACAAATAAAGCTATACAGGACGATGGAGGGATTCAAATTCCCTGGCGTGTGTTTGTGCACGTGTGTGTGTGTGTGTGTGTGTGTGTGTGTGTGTGTGTGTGTGTGTGTGTGTGTGTGTGTGTGTGTGTGTGTGTGTGTGTGTGTGTGTGTGTGTGTTTCAGTGGCTGGGTTTTTTGTCTGTGTAGATTTTTGTGCATGTGTGTGGATCTTTGCTCAAAGGCAGCTAAAAAACACCTTGAAGACAGAAGTCTGCGTGACTGTGTGTGTGTGTGTTTTGTATGCTATTTCTCCAATATTTCAGGAACACAGGGAGTTGTTTTGTGCCTTTTTAACAAGCAAATTAATGCATCTTTTTTTCTCAGGAAATGCCCATTGGGCGTACTGATGAATATTTGAAAGTATAATTGGGGAAACAAATCCTTTTTGCAGCTGAAGCAGCCGTTTGGCACGTTCAGTATTTATTTTTCTGTATTGTATTGCTCAGAATATGCCTTGTCTTGTTAATGTATACTGTAATGTTATCTGTATGTTTTATGTAATAAATTGTTTTTTTAATCGTTTTACATTTGACATATGTGGACATATGCAGACCGTTACATATCAGCGCAAATTTGCATCTTGCACATTGAAAATATGTTATTACTTCTTAGGTCCAATGACAATGACGGATGTAGAACATGCAGCCCATAAGGCTTTACAGAACATTGCAGAACAATTACAACGAATTTTCAATAAACCAATGATGATGCAAACACACAATTCAACAGTGAGGCGATTAGACAACGATTATCATGGTTTGGGAATACTTAGGGAACAAAACACACAGAAGCAGTGTATACACAGACACAGGTATTGGGGGCCGTTAGACACAAAAACAGATGCTAACAAATACACATACAGATGCCAACCATACACCCACGCACAAACACACACACAAGCTTCTTTAACTTCATTTTCGGTTTTGGCACCTCACACCATGTTCTGTTGATGCACCAGTACCTGCCTGTGATTCTATGCTTTCCCTCTCCAATCGTCTATGCATTTTATGTCTAGGTCTCTTTTTTTTTTGGTTGTTGTTCGTATTGTGTCGCTCACATTCACATTCGGAGACACGTTCTCGTTTGGAATCCGTTTGACTTTCTCCCGCACCTCTTCTGCTCTTTGTTCTCATCCTCTTTTAACTCTCAGTACTTTTGTGTGTGCGCTTCTGTCACACTTTCAAATGCATCCCAGCTTCCCTAGCTCTTACTTCCGTTTTTTATCCCTTTTGCATATCACCTCTCCATCATCTCTTTTCCTGAACCCCACCTCTATCCTCCTTCACACATTTGTTCACATCCTTCTTTGTATTTCTGCTCCTTTTTCTCACTCTCCTCCCTCCTTTTCCCTCACACACAATCTATGCTCTTTTGTTTTTCATCCATGTACCTCCCTCTCGCTCTCTCCACTTCTCTCTACCTTTGATTCAGCACCACCCCAATTCCCCCCACACACACACACACACACGCACACACGCACACGCGTACACGCACACACACGCACACACACACGCACACACACACACACACACACACACACACACACACACACACACACACACACACACACACACACACACACACACACACACACACACACACACACACACACACACACCGAACACTGAATAATGGCAAAATCTTCTTCAGGAACCGTATGCTATTGCATCTCCCTGGTTGATATGCAACTCGGGGGGAATAGTAATGAAATTAGTGGAGAGGGAAGCGGAAACCAGGTCTCTTCTCACTTTCTAGTCTTTCTTCACCTGCTGTATAATAATTTACTAATTAACAGAAACATCAACGCATGCACACACAAGCAGGCCCACACTCAATAATCAATCAGCCAATTAACCCAGACAAAACAACTGCAGGGCTCATTAAAACAAACACGGTCACAAAATACACATCAGACGGTGTGTTCTAACAATATCCAGGCCTCAACAAATGAAAAATAGGGTAGGGGTTCAGAGTTTTAAAACGTGATCCATCCAACGTGGCCATCTGTTGCTCAACGGATTCATGCCAGTTACATGTTTATAAATAAAAAAAAGGTGTTGTTTTGCCCTTAAGAGGTAAGAAATATATTCCAAAAGTTTGAAGCATCGAAGATATCAAACTTTATCTCCTTTCATCTGCTCACCTCTCTTCGGTTAAATCATACTGCAATTCAAAGACGCGCTACTTTAAAAGTAATTATCTACCTCTACGACGTGTAATCCAATTGTAGGGCTTCTGTAAATAGCATTCAAAACAAGATCAAATAAATAATGGTATGAAACGAACCATTTTTTTCAACAGAAAAAACACTTTTCTCTATTTAAACAGTATATGCAATTTTGTCGTTTCTGTAATTCCATGATCTCACATATTTGACGTGAGCCAGATGCAACAATGCAGTGTTGCTTCTGGCTCATGTCAAATATGTTCCCACCTAAATGACAGCTTATGCTGTTTGTCGATGTGACCCAAAACTACACTGCTGTTGATCAATGATCAAACACATTGATGTTTTCTTCTATCGACTGCCTCGAAGAAAAGAGCAATAAGTCCCATCTATCCAGTTTGCACACAGGAGATGTTTGCCTTCAGGGCTTTCGGCCTAACCTTAACCAAGTAGTGTTGCCTCATCCTAACCAAGAAGCTGGAAACTGAAATAATAAGTAAACTAGGTCTAAAAATAACACAGCGCATGAACCCTGCTCTCCAGGGCGACAGTCCTTTGAGTGAACTATCCACCACCACTTCCTCCATCAATGTTATTTTTCGCCCCCCATTCTTCGTCACCGGACTTCTTTAAGCCTCTCTGGCAGGAAGCCCTGAAGGCAAACTTCTCCTGTGTGCGTCAAGTTTCTGTCTGCGGGAAAATAATGGATGACGTTTGTGTTACTCTCAGTAGCAAATGCAGTATTATAGCCTTATATTTTAGCCGTATTTCGATAGCATTCCTAGTGATGTGTGTGCTATGTGCACTTTGTTTTAATTCTTTTTTTTCAGTGAATGTACATGATGTTGTGTGTTGGTTTATCTGCACTTTAATAAAATGCATTAACCGTCAATGAATTGTATTTAAAAAAAAAGGCAGATTCAACTGATTCCAGCAGTCCCTAGCAGTTCACTTATTTCTTATTAACTCACTAAACTAGTGGAGAAAAACAATCAAGAATAAGCTTCCCTTTTTCTAGTTACAACCAAAGATTAAGTCTTTAATCAATTTTTAGTAGCTAAGAGAGAAGTCCCGAATCAACCTAGTGTGGTGTCCTAGGTTTACTACATTGCTAGTACCCCCCTCCTCTCCCTTTACAAGTAAAAAGGTGAAATTTACTATGGTTACAAAGACAGAGTACAGGCTCACTAGCCTGGCTCAATTTGAATTTCCCTTCAGTACTAGGTCTGGGTCTGACCTAGTACTGAAGGGACATTATTCCCGGCCAAACGTTAGCGATTGGTTATGGCAGATCCAGAGTGGCACTGGGCAGATCCAATAGTTATAAACTTCAACAGACACCCGCCTTCAAGGGAGTTAACGTTTGTCAATTGAGTAGGTCCAGACTCTCTGTACAAATGAAATTAAGTACGAGAGTCTGGTAGGACCAGGCTACAGGCTCACCACACATACTACAGAAATATGTAAACCCAACCAAAAACCCTGACAACATAGATAGACACGGGCCTACAAATGCAATACTATCCATTACGCTGATGCTAAAATACATACATACATACACACATACACTTAACCAGCATCACTAACTGAGAAACCAGTTAGGGAAAAACTTTCCACAAATATTAAATTGACCTCAGTGGCACGCCCGTAGCCAGCTATGAGGTGGTTGAGAACTTCTCAGAGATGAAAAAATGCTTAATTCCGTTGCAACTTGTTACTTTGTGTCCGCCGTAAGTGACATCTGTTGGTGTGCAGTGGGGAGCCGAAACTCAACCCCCCCCCCCCCCCCCCCCCACAACTGAACCCCTCCAATATAAGCCGCAACCCCCCCCCCCCCCCAACCTCCCTAACTGCCCTCCTCAGTGGCACATATTTGCCCAGAGATAGCGGTTAATAAGCCTCACCTTTGGCAGATCATCTTATTTTTTTACTTTGTGCATTCAAAGTCGTTAATTAAACCCTCAAAGTCAATTCCCTTGACTAGTTTGGATTCCATGGCCGTCAAGGAGAATGCAGACAGCCGCTCCTGTCTCATAGTTGGCTCTTCTGTCAGAAGGATCTCTCGCCCTCGCAGTTGGTAACGGGCAGGGTTAAGAACAGCCTGATAGCAACAAATACGCATCTCCTCGTTCAAATTATTTTTCCCTTCCTGCACGAAATTTGATTCAGAGATTCCAGCGGACGCTGTGCAGTATCTAAGTTTATGTCACATTTTTTGTAACAAGTCATCTGTGGATTTTGACTCAGTACAGTATCCCATAGAGTTGCCATTATTGCAGTCTCCAATTGATCTGGTTTACGACAGAGCATGGCCTCCTCACGCTTGGCGTCATCTTTCTCCTCTACATCTGTTGCAAACCTTCCTGAGGCCTCTCTTATTGCACTGTAGTTTTTCCTCAAAGCTTTGGTGAAGTCAGTTCTATAACTCCATCTAGTATGGGACAGTGGTTTTCCTGCTGATGTACGCATCCTTGTTGGTGAACATGAGATCCAAACGGTGATGGGATGTAGCACAAAATACTTAAAGACTGAAGCAGGTCGCACACAGTAGATGGCAGGTAGGATGTTATCCTTCCTCCATTTTGACCATATTTCCCGATGTCTCAATTGAACATGGATCAAACTGTACAAATGAGTTTCAGCAATCCAAGGTTATTGCCATTACTTGCTGAGCCCAGAAGATCACCATAGCCCCTGAATGCTAGGCATCTCCCACTCAAGGATTTTATTACAGCCACAATGCGCCTCAAGACCTCCTTCCAATAGCTTCCCTCTGCCGCCTCAGTGAAGCATCCACTGTGCCCACATTCCTCGATCTGTGTAGTAAAACAAACATGCTTTGCCTATGGTTTATGTTTTTAGTTAGAGATTTCTACCTCTACTAAAACCTCTATCTTTGCTGTACTTTGCTGTACATCAAACATGGACCCAGGTACTTATAAGATGCTGTGCTAGGGCCCTATAGTACTATAGTGCTGCCATCTGATAATCACTAGACAGCATTTACTCTGATACCTGAATTTTCTTTCAGATGGAAATAAATTTTTCCACTTATGCTGTGTTATACATTGATTATTGTATTGATTACTTGCACAACAATCCCACAGGTTTTATCTTTCTTTTTGTACCATTACATATATTATAGCCATTGCAGTTGTAGAGATATTCTCTTTTTACTTTGGGTACGTAATCTTTCGAAAACAACTCAGAAATAGGCCTAGTGATGAACTAGCAACCTAAAGATCATATACATTCAGATTCAGATTCAGATTCAGATTCAGATTCAGATTCAGCTTTATTGGCCAGGTTTGCGAACAAACGAGGAATTTGACTTCGGTCCCTTAGCTCTCTATGTACAACACTTAACCTACACAACACACAACATTTAACCTATTGTTAATATCTAAAAAAGAGAAAAACACAAAACAGAAAACAGTACAAAAAAATAAATAAATATAAATAAACGGTTAAGTATACAGAATAACAATACAATACAATAAATAACAATAATTATAATAATATAATAAAATAGAGGGTGGGGGCTAAATCTGAGCGTTCAACAGAGAGACTGCTTGGGGAAAGAAGCTGACTTTGTGTCGGCTGGTTTTGGCAAACAGTGCCCTGTATCGCCTGCCCGAGGGAAGGAGGTTGAACATTTTGTGACCAGGATGTGAGGGATCTAGGGCGATTCTTGTTGCCCTTTTCCTGACCCTGGACTGGTACAGGTCCTCAATGGTGGGAAGGTCAGCTGCAATGATCTTCTCCGCAGCCCGTATTGTCCGTTGCAGTCTGGCCCTGTCCCGTTTGGTGGCTGACCCAAACCAGACAGTGATCGAGGTGCAGATGACAGACTGGATGATGGCTGAGTAGAAGGTGGTCAGCAGCTCTTTAGGCAGATTAAACTTCCTTAGTTGTCGCAGGAAGTATAACCTCTGCTGGGCCTTTTTCTGGACAGAGTAAATGTGGGGACACCATTTTAGGTCCTGTGAAATGGTTGTACCTAGGAACCTGAAGGAATCCACAGTGGACACTGTGTCGTTCTGGATGGTGAGGGGGGGGAGTAGGGGGGGACTTCTCCGAAAGTCCACTGTCATCTCCACAGTCTTGTTGTGGTTGAACACCAGGTGGTGCTGACTGCACCATTGGACCAGCTGTTCCACCTCCTGTCTGTAAGCAGACTCATCACCATCCTGGATCAAACCAATGATGGTGGTGTCATCTGCAAACTTCAGGAGTTTTACGGACGGGTTCTTTGAGGTGCAGTCATTGGTGTAGATGGAGAAGAGCAGCGGGGAGAGGACACACCCCTGTGGGGCGCCAGTGCTGATGGACCGGGTTTTGGAAGAGATGCTCCCCAGTCTGACATGCTGCTGCCTGTCAATCAGGAAGCTGATGATCCACAGACAGGTGGTGACAGGCACTTCGAACTGGGTGAGCTTCTGATGAAGGATTTCAGGGACGATGGTGTTGAACGCCGAGCTGAAGTCCACAAAGAGGATCCTGGCATACGTCCCTGGGTAGTCGAGGTGGTGCAGTATGTATTGTAGTCCCATGTTGACAGCATCATCCGCCGACATGTTTGCCCTATAGGCAAACTGCAGGGGGTCCAGCAGGGGTCCTATGATGTCCTTCAGGTGGCTCAACACCCGTCTCTCAAAGGATTTCATGACCACAGACGTCAGGGCGACAGGCCTGGTCAGGTCATTCACTGAATGATGATTATGAAAATAAAAAGCACCTCTCACCAGAAATTGTTTCAAAATGCATTTTGAAACTGAATCTATCTTAAAATGTAACATTTTCCACTGAGAATAAAAACAACTATAGTTTTTGGCAGACTGAAACTTAACAAAAGTGATGTATTGCTGGTTTTTGGAGCAGTCGACAGGGGCGCTCGACCAGCAAATGCTCATATCGGGGGCATTGACAAACAATACCTTTTTATTATCTCCATCTTATCCATCTTACCTATTCTGTAATTCAGGTTGGAGATCACGTTGTGTTTTGCAAGCGTGTTTTATCTACAGTAGTCGTGAGGAATGATGAGGAACAGTTGAACAAACACATAAGAAATAATCCATTAACTTCCCCTTTAACACAGCAGTTCTGAGGTTCTATAGGCAGAGAAATTTCGTCCACTTTTAAGTGAGTTGAAAGTGGGCAGAAGTGTTTCTCTGGTGTCCTGGGGTCCTCCTCCACCCGCCTGTCTGCAGTGTCAGCAGCACATCTGGAGGGGGCAGATGAAAACATGGCAGCTCGCATCGCTCCGGGCGCTCAGACAGTTGGGGGCTAATGACCTGGAAGGATAAACTGTCCCACTACATATGGGCCTGACCCGCTCTGTGTGTGCTTATGTGTGTGTTTGTCTTTGTGTGTGCGTGTTTCTGATCATATATGAAGTAGTTAAAGTTGAGTGACTTTGAACATTTTGTATACATAATATATAACGTTTGTTACACAATTATATGTATATATATTATTTGAAGTGTGCCATTTGTTGCATGCGTATGTTTATGTGAATCACCAAATGTTGATTATGCGTGTGTACACAAGGTTGAGCGTGTGTGCTTGTGAGTATGTATGCACACCTATGTGCTTGTTTGTGTATGAGGACGATGAAGTGTGTGTCTGTGTGTTTGTGTGTGTGTATGTGTGTTCAGAGAATAGCCAGGGACCAGTCCAAAGGCATTTAGGGGAGTCCCAATGCATTTGAGCCTGTGGTGCTCCCTGCTAGCCCAGTAATTAGAACAGGACTTGTTGACCACTCGCCCCTTCATCTGGGCCACCAGGCAGAACAGGGGCACAAGACATCGGACACTACCCAACAATTTCATTATCCTCTGTGGGTTGGCTGTTTGAGAGCAAAAGTTTTCCTCTGACCCACTTAAAGAACAATGTCACTTTGCCTAATGTCACAATCAGAGCATGTGAATGATGAGCACGGCCTTTGATAATGGCTTCCCTGTGAGTTTTTATTTATTTTTTTAATCTTCGGATCAATCAAATCAGATCAGATGTTCTACAAAAGAGAGCCAGATCATGGATTTATATATCTACTCTATCTATTTATTTCATCTGTAACATGGACGATTGGTCGAATGTCAACAAAGTTGGAAATTAGATGTTGGTCTTGTTAAATTCCGAGCATGGCAAGGCAGCATCCGTTAACTCAAAATGGTACCCTAAGCAAAAGCTGACATTGCACATCTTTGTGAACACTCCCTCTTTTGATTTCATAAATGGGTATGGATTTTGAAATTGTTTTTGGTGTGATAATATGCATAAGTCTATGCTGGACTCAAACTTAAGTTGCTGTAGGTAGGATTTTTGAGCTTGTATTTGAGTGTAACTTGTTAGAAATGGCATAGCCACCTGTCAGCTATTATTGAGTGAAATGCACTGTGAGAATATCTGTTTCAGGATGACTGCACCTGCCTCTTTACGAGTCCATTTTGACTTATGACAACCCCAAGCTATTTTCTAACCAATCAGGGCATCTTTTCTGCAATTGTCAATCACAGTTGCGTAAAATTCAACATTTATCAATAGCGGGGAAACCAAGGCAGGGAAAAGAAAGTTATGTTTTCAACATTGACAATACTGTTGGAGTCACTTTACACTCGATACTGCTTGCTGATATAAGACATTCAATCCATCAATAACAAAACGTATAAATGACGAACAATGGAGAGTAGGTCTCTAAAATGATGATCTAGCCCTATGGCTATAAAGGGCTCTTAAGTGCAAATAAAAGTGACCAGCAGTGGCCCCTGCTGGCCTGCTGCTTCTTAGTAGATTGCCAGGTCTGCACACGTTGCACAAAAAAATCAAGCATTGGAATCAAATCTTGGAGCTTATGTTTTATTTTAGCCTATTTAATGGCATGCATAAATTGAATTAGCGAATTGGTCCGCATAACTAATCACCAAACTCTATGAAACAAGCATGTAGACTTCGTTTTAACGTAGCACTTCACAGAAGTGAAGTTCACATTACTTTTAAAGAGTTGACTGCACCCACTAAACATTGGAAGTTGGATAGACGTGCAGATCATGTCTATATCTGGTCCGTCGGTCCGTGACCAATTCTGGACATCTATTTGACGTCCAAACTAGGTCCACTATTTGGATGTCAAACCATGACCCAACTTGAACGTCATATTGACGTTCAACCATTCTCCTTTGAACTGGGTACATTTTTTGGACGTTATTCGGACGCCTATGACAGGTGCAGGAAATGTAGACATGATGCATTGCGCATTGTGCCGTCGAAGTGACGTCTTTTCTGTGTCATTATTGGTCGTCAAATTTCGGTCCAGTGAAGGGGTTGTTTTGTAACGCCAGGCGACGTAGGCCTACCATTGGTTTTCCTGTAGATGCAGCATTTCACCTTTGAACTGGGTAAATCTTTTGGACGCCTATGACAGGTGCAGGAAATGTATACATGATGTTATATTTGTATATTATGTTTTGTTGTTGTTATTTTACATTTCCTTGTGTATTTATTTTAAGTAATCAAGTTATTTTTCATGCATATATTCATTTTTGCATCCATCTTTTTTTTTATTTGGAAATGCAGTTTGTGGGAAAAGTTCAGTAAATAATTGGCCTAGGCATGTCTCATTTGTTTGTGTGTGTGTGTGTGTGTGTGTGTGTGTGTGTGTGTGTGTGTGTGTGTGTGTGTGTGTGTGTGTGTGTGTGTGTGTGTGTGTGTGTGTGTGTGTGTGTGTGTGTGTGTGTGTGTGTGCGCCGGCATGTGGCCTACTGGGTAAAGGGTTGGACCAGTAACCGGTTCGGATCCCGACTGGTACACAAAAAATGGGGACGGAGGGAGTCCACATGTGGTATGCGTTCCCCGCCTCCCGGATGGGTCTAAAGCATGCGAGCGAGAGAGAAAGCAACTGAGAAGTGGATCTGCCCAAAATTCAGAACCATGCAGGCGATTTGCGAAGTCCTTGTCCTGGATCAGTTCCAGAGAATGGTGAACCACGACACCCTGATCTGGATCAAGAAGAAATACAGAGAATCACCAAGCAGGCTATTTAACAAACTGATTCGTTGATCGCTGCACACAAGGGTTTCGGGAGCTACAAACTTTGTGGGTCATAGGACTCAAGCCCCTCTCCTTGTAAAATGGAGAGAGGCTGTGTTTCTGATCAGAAGGTGATCCAGGCGGTCAAAACGATGTTGGCCCCATCTCTAAGGGACCTAAAGACCCCTTAGTTTGTTGCCATGTGATCAGACAGGCCATGGCAAACCAAATTAAAAGAAAGCCTACAACAGACAAGAACTCAGATGTTTCAAGGCAGGGGATGCAGAATCAGTGTTACGTGTGTCCTCTGGGCATGGCCCTCATTGGGCCATTTGAGCGGCATGATAGAGGGTATCGCTCTGTGTTAGTATTGGTGGACCATGCAGCGCGATATCCCAACGCAGTGCTGCTGCGCAGTGCATTTTTTGTGTTGTGTGCGAAAGCACACACACGTAACAGTCAGGGACATTGAGAATCGTGATCATGGGTAGGGCTTAGGGGAAAAAGGATGCAGACGACGGTAGACACTGGAAGCAATAGAACCTTGGTCAAAGCCAGCTTAGACCCTGGGGCACTATTGCACAGGCTGGCAAACCGTCGGTCAGGAATAGTTATCCTAGGTAAGGATATTCCAATTTTCCTCCAGCTGTTAGGTCCAGAGAATGCAAGGAAAAATATAAAGTATATTTATAAGGGGAAAAGAGCAGGAGTCAGCGAAGGAGGGAGAAGTTTGTAGGAACCTCAGTGAAGGAACCACTCCAAGGGCCTGAGAGCCATACAGAGCCCCTTAGCAAAGATCTTCATTTGCCAGAGGACATCTATGAGTTGCACCATTATGATTGCCCATCGGCATGACGACTCATCTCATGTGTGAAGACCGGGAACAATGCTTTCGCAACACAACATGTAAAATACACTACGCAGCAGCACTGCATTGCTATTATGAATTATTTATAGATTTATGCGTATTTATTAAAGCATTTTTTACTTTAAGAAGAGTGCCTTGGTCAGCTTATTTTTTTAGAACCTGCACATTATTTGCTTTAGTGCTTGATCATACCCCTTGTGTTGGCAGGCCCTGTGCCTACCTGATGTCACTAAACAGCTCATCAACTCTAGAGGAAGACCACCATTTCAATAGAATCAATCAATCAATCCTGGGTATTTCATAGCATCTAGTTTATAGATCCAGCGACTTTCTTTTTGGTTTAGTGCTTTTTGTCTATCACGCCACCAAGAGGCACATCATCAATCCCTATAGCGGTGCACAGTACGCCGTTGTCGATGTGCAGGTTCTATTGGCAGGGCATCTGGGTGGACGTGTGCCGGTGGTGCGCCACCTGTCTAAAATGCTAGCTGGTTAACCAGCCAGCTAGCCCTAATGCGCCCTCCACCATTAGCAGAGGCTCTCTTCCCCCGGTTGGGCATAGCCCTCATTGGGCCTCTTGAGAGGCATGATAGAGGGTATCGCTCTGTGTTAGCATTGGTGGACCATGCAGCGCGATATCCCAACGCTGTGCTGCTGCGCAGTGCATTTTTTGTGTTGTGTGCGAAAGCATTGTTCACGGCCTTCACGCACGCACATATGCTGAGATGAGTCGGCATAGCTCTATAGGGGGAGTCAGATCTCCTGGGCTTCTGCCTTTTGTCTCAGGAGGGCGGATGTAGACACTTAGAAGGGCAAGCTTTGGACAATAAATAAAGGACCAGGGCACTTAATTTATGTCAGGTGCAGACTTTACGGTGTATGGGGTATATGGTCCGTGCACACAAGCGTATATTCTCCCTAGACTGACGGCCTGGTGGAACGGTTGAATAAAACCATTAAGTCCATGGTCCATAAATTCGTACATGACGGTATTCGTAGGATAAATATCTAGACCCCCTAATGTTTGCAGTGAAGGAGGTCCCCCAGGCCTACTTGGGATTTTCAGCTGCTGTTTGGCAGAAAACTGTGACCTGGTTAAGGAAAGCTTGGAGGAGGGTCCAAGCCCAAGTACGAACAAGAGTTTCAGCAAAGCCTGTACAATAGGGGGACTCCACTAAGCAAATTTCCACAGCAAGTAAAAGTACTGGTATTACTCCAAGCGTTTGGCTCTTAATTACGCACTAAGTGGTTTAGGACCCATTTTGGTCACACAGCAGGTGGGTGATGTTGATTGTGAGGTAGAGTGCTGCCTGCCAGCGTCCATTCGTGCATGTGTGTGTGTGTGTGCATCTTTGGTACTAGAGAGAGAGAGAGTGAGACAGTGGGAGGTTAAAGAGTAGGAGTAAGAAATAGCAAGAGAGGCTAAGGTTGAATTGGAATGTATGGCTAAACGAAGCTCATCCCTTTTTCTTGTTTTCTCTCCCTAACATTTTCCGCTTATCCTCTGGGTTTCTCCTCCGCTCCACTGTGGTTATTTCCTCCTCTAATCGCAGTTTGCTCCCCCCACCTCCTCTCTGCCAACACATCCAACAAGCAGATTTACCGCTCTCTTTCCTAACTTTGTCCAAAAACAAAACCAAACAAAAAACAGACCGATCGACCTAAAAATGCCAGCCAACATTGATCAACAAACAAAATCAATCCAAGCAATTAATCTGTAAGAAAGACAACGTTTCATCCATCAACTCTGCTTATTACTGCAAGAAGCCAACAACAATTCAACAAAACAATATTCCAACAAAATGAGAAGTGGGGCGTTACACTGGAAAACTGTTTTCAGTTCAGCCCTTTGGTAGATGTTCGTCTAGGCGAAGGTCTGATCATGTTACTGCTTCTTGCTGTGACAAGGGCTCCTCCTGGCCCTCTTTATGTACTTTGCCGTCTGAACTGAGTATTTCACAGCCCTCCCCTGTAGCGGTAACCTTTCTTGATCAAATATTCATGGCTATTAATCCTAGATTAACACAAAGCCTGTTTACTGCTTCAGCGCTCAATGACTGCCAGGTAAATATGCAGAGAGGAGGATTAGGAGTGCAAGCATTACTTGGATGGGAGATAACAATGTTTGCTGCTCAATTTTATTATTCAATTACTGCAGCATTTTGCTCTTTTCATTCTTGGTCCTCTCTTCTTCTCCAGTGGATTTGACATTTATCAAAAGGGAACCAGAAATACTTAGAACAATGTGTGTGTGTGCGTGTGTGTGTGTGTTCCTGTCTGTGCATGTGGCTGACACAGATTACATGTAGAACATTATCCTAGTTCACAAGATCAGGTGTGAGGTGTCTTGCACTGCGTTGAGCTGAGTCGCCTGAGGCCATGATGGGGGACTCACATCTGAGGGAGTGACAGCAGGGCTTTGCTGTACTACTGATGTATCACTAAGGACGACGACGGGAACATCTGTCATTGGAGCAAAGCAGCAGCAATGCAGACGTATCTGCAGTAGTTTAGAAACATTTCAGAGCAAATAATGAGTGGACTCACAGGAATAATATGTATTTGAATTCTGTTGCTATTATTTATTTTTCATTTTGGAAATATACAAATTATACATACTAAAAAGCCACTGAAGGGGTTATATTATGCTTTTGTGTTTCCTCTTTCCTTTAGTGTGTTATCTAACATTTTTTTTATCCATGAATAAGCTATAAAGCTCAAAGTCCACACCAGGGGGAGCCTCGCTCCTAAACTACCGGACACAGCTGGTTTGCAGTCTGCTTTTACTCCAGTGAATACGTTTTGTCAAAACATTATGGCTGTGGAGAAGTAGCGCCACTCGGCTGGTGTGCTAGTTTAGAGTGTTGGCCGGTGGAGGTGGGCTGGTAGGGCCATGCCGATAAGACATCAGCCATTACCCTATGAAATGACTACCACAGGAACTGAAAAATGTGTGGTTTGAAATAGATTTTGAGCATTCCCTTCATTTGACACAGGATTTGGGATTGATTGTAGTATGCTATATTAGTTGTGGATTTGTTAAGTTTAAAACAAACAAGTTGGCTAAGTACAGAGTGTGGAGTCCGTTGGCTGTTGCTGAGCTGAACACCAAGGGACCCTCAAAGGTGTCTCTGATCAACCCAGTCTCACGGAAATACGTGACACTGTCACGTCACTTAATCTATTCATTCGTGATCTGGGACACGTCATTTCAATTTTTTTGTGCCAAAAGCACAAATTTTTAACTCATTCTAAAACTAGATGAAGCAGCTACATTTTTTCCGTCGCAGTTTGCCTACAGAGCAGCGCACCTGCATTAAATATATCCGTGAATGGTCACAATTTCTCAGAATCAAAGGTGAAAGTAGAAACGGGTGGCCAAAAGCGGTCATTGTTAGAAATTTGTGCTTTTGCCATGAAATATTGAAATTACGTGCCCAGATCACAAATGCATAGATTAGATGACGTGACAGTGTCACGTATTTTCGTGAGACTGCAGGGTTGTTGTGGTTCCCCGCCTCGTCTCTTCAGTCCAGGGGCAGTCGGAGGCCAATATGCAGTCCAGCTGGATAAGGAAACCCCTGACAGGTCCGGAGTTCCACAAAGACGCTGACGACCTGGAAATTCCTTTTTAAGCACCCCCAGCAGACAGTTTCTTTTACATTTGCACATAAATGTGTTGTTTTGAGAAAAATAATAATACATATATTATTTTTTATAAACATTACTATTAAACCTCACTGTTCTGTTCTATTTTAGGTAGTTTCGTAATAGAAAAATATTCTTCTTCTTTTCTATGAACAGAAAGATTTACAACAAATACTGTTTTATAATAAAGCAAACATCAATGAATTGGGCAAATATTGATCAAGGAAGCAATGTGTGTTTCTGTTTCAGGCTCAGATTCGTATTTAAAATTGAATTGTGTCAGAAAAGATAGATAATACAAAAAAATACATTTTCCGTAAATTATAATGTAATCAAAAAGGATGATTCAGGACACAGACAAGAAGCAAAGGCTGCAGTAGTATAACGGTTATTATACTAACTTTCGTATGTCTTTGCCTCAGAAGTTTTCCACTTTGCATGGCAGTCTGACACAATTTCCACCAAAAGTGTACCAAAATAAGAAATGATTAAATACACAGTTTGTTGGTCAACAATCACACGGTTGAAAAAGAAATTCAGAAATTATAGTTAGAACATTCCATCTAAAATATATGAAAGCTACAAAATAACTGCTTGGAAATGTCCTGCTCCAATCTTGGTTGCGACGGTGATTCGGGTCAAACTGATTGTTCGGCCTCAATTGATGATTCTGTATCACAATCGGGCTTGAAAAGGTACGGCTGAATCAGAACAGACTGGGCTTATCGGGAAGGGCACCTTAAAGAGACAGGATTCTGAGAATAAAAGGGTGAATTTTTATCATTAAAGCATATAAACCTATTCTAGTATTACCCCCAAATTAAATTATTAACCAGGAAATAATGCATAATGTGATCCCTTTTAATTGAAACATCTATGCAAACTTGGGAGTATTTAATACATTTCCATAACTCATGCAGTGTCGCATGCTATACCAAACAGAGCCTCCACACACACCTGGCTGTCGCATTTCACAGATAACCATTTGTCACACAGAAGCCTACTTTCACACGCAAACAAACACATTCTGAGTCGGCTTAGCTGTAGAGGTAGACTCATGTCACCCAGACTTTTTTCCTGCTCAAATAGTTTCATTATGTGGGAGGTTTATTATGTGGTGTTCCATTTCCTTTTCAAGAGATTTATTTGTTGACATTCAACAATGTATTTCTTTGGTGTCTGTTACTAAATGTCATCCGTTCATCATATATTGAAACGACTACAGGGAAATCAATGGCGGACTAAGGACTTTTTCAGGGCAAACAGTACCAAAGTGTTTTTTCTGGATGCACTGACCATTCAAAACCTCATTAAACAAAACCAGAAAGGAAGACTGAACCTAACACATAGACAGTGAATGAATAAATTATAGACTTGTTTTGAACAGCAGATTAGAGGAGGCCGTACCAATATTAAGCCAAGATTAGGCCCATGAAATATTTTTTATCTCTATTTTCCCTAGATCTCTCCATTTAGGACCATGGTGTTAATGCAGGAATCAGCCGTAATCCACAACCTTGACAGGATCCGAGCGGATCACAACGTTATCGGTAGACGAGTGGGTGCTTATAACTGTATGTCTGGGTTGTGGTATATTAATAACCTTTCAAATAGGACAGTTGGGATTTTGGCTCTATTTGAAAACCAAAACACAGAAGCAATAAAAGAAATCCCTGTCAAATCTCATTTTGTTGAAGTTTGTGTAAAAGTTCCTGTCAGAGTAAACACAGAGAGACTTACAAAGATTGAAACATTCTCTAACCGGTTTGAAATTGAAAATGTAACTTAAAATGGCAGTGACACTTTGTGATTGTGGGAATGTGGAAAGATGCAAAATAAGGAAAATGTGAGTTCTTATACTTATTTGGGTACAGAGCCAGAGATTGCTATTGGAATCATTAGCTGGTACACACACGCAGACATAAACACACACAAATAAGTACGCTCACACACATACACACAAGCCACTTACTTGCTATCAGACACACATACACACACACACACACACACACACACACACACACACACACACACACACACACACACACACACACACACACACACACACACACACACACACACACACACACACGCTTCCCTTTGGTGATAACCGAGGAGGATCAGGGGGAGTAAAGTAAAAGGGTGAGTGAGCAATTGAATGTAATAAGACTGAAAGAAATGTTTTCTCATTTTAGTTTAATGCTAAACCTTGAGAGAACGGAGAGCAGGACACTTCATTAAGCCTCATTTGAATAGGTCCATCTTTCTTCATCAGAAATGTGGCATTATGGCGATGTGCTATTATTTATATTTGATAAGGAGGGTTTGAAGTTCCGGAGTCATCTGCTTTTTTTATAGCAGGTCGTTTCTTGCTCTTATGTGCTATTAATGTGGGATTATTAAAGTTCTATAACCATGCCAAGCCGGCCTTTCTTTCATTTCATCTGATTGCAAGGAGAGACAGAGAGGGAGAGGGAGAGGCAGAGAGAGAGAGAGAGAGAGAGAGAGAGAGAGAGAGAGAGAGAGAGAGAGAGAGAGAGAGAGACAGAGAGAGAGAGAGAGAGAGAGAGAGAGAGAGAGATGAGAGAGAGAGAGGAGAGAGAGAGAGAGAGAGAGATAAGGTATCATGAAGACTGGAAATGGCTGATGAAACCAGAGTTAGCAGCGAGAGAGGCAGGGAGAGATAGAAAGAGGGAGAGAGAGGGAGGGAGAGATGGAGAGAGAGAGAGAAAGCAACAGCCAAATCCCCATGGCTCTTAACACGTATTAAGTTAGTAAGCATATACAGTGTATGCCACATTTGCCTCGAGCTTTGAAAAACATCTCATATCTATATGTAAATGAGATTCTCTACCCACCTTGAAAATGAAACAAATAAATAAAAAGAAAGTGTCAGAGATGTGATGACTTACTTGTCTCCAGTCCTCTAGGGATGAAAATTGTGGGTGGGGACGTCTGTGAGGCAATGAAGGAGGCTTTCTTTATTCAAGTCTGTGTTTATTGCGCTTCATCAAATATTGATTGCATTCTTAAATGTAGTAATATGGAATCAAAGCTGTACTGAGTTCTAGTTTTGGTAGCCCTATCAAAGGCCCGGTTGAAACCAGAGATGTTTTGGGGGATTCTACAACCTTTTTTGTTTTTGTTTACTTAAAAGACACAATGCAATGTTGCATACACCAGCTCTAGAGGTGGTTTGACAATGTCTACATCTATCGTACAACGATAGACAGAAAAACAACAAAGGCCAAGGTCAACGCAAAGACACGAATAGATGCATGTTTTTCGCCCACGTTTTTAAATAGCTTGGATGGCGTGCCGCCAACAACGCTGTCGCGCAAATTCTAACAGCAAATCCTTTGCTGCAGATCTCGCTTGATGCTGAATCACTGAACGTTTGTCGTTCATGCAAGCGACCTCGCACTAGTGGAATATTCGCTCGTCTTTCGGGGTGAATGCACCTTAATGCCAACGCCACCATCTTCCATCCCGTCCAGTCACTGTCCAATAAATACGGTCAATATTAAAGTCCTTCATCCCATTTATACAGAATCTCAGAATCAAAAAAACAACTATATGTTTCTTTGCATGGTCACTAGTCATGCTGGTTCTGTGTGAGTGTTTCCCTGTGAACTATTCCCATAGTACTTATATGGCCAGAGATAATACATAACAGGATGGTCTCTGGCTGCAGGTCGTTGGCATGACGATCGATAGGGGGGCAGGCTGAAAGTTAAGCGCGTCGCATTGATTGGTCCCTAATCAGCGTTGGAGATTCCTCGTGATTTTAAAAGCTGCATTGCCCTTCGGGAAAGCAAATGAGCGCCCAGGTAGAAAGAGAGGGACTTAATGCAGCACGCACACCTCTAGTCAGAGTGGGCTGGAGTTAATCCTACTACACCTAATTCTATTTGGCACGATTTATAGGAAAGGGAAAGGGAAAGACTGTGTTAGATGGATCTCTATTTGAAGATAGAAGGTGTGTGTGGGTGTGTTATCTCAGTTAAGTGCTCTCCTCAGTGTGAGCTGTGTATGTTTTTGACTGACTTAACTCATGTACTATTTAACCACTGATGACTCCCAAAGGAAAGGATCATATTAAGACGCCTGGTTGTATGTTTCTATCTGTAACTTTGCCAGTCCTCTGGACAACGAGGATTAACCGGTCATGGTTGTTCATATGAACTCTGAGCGAACTGTATGCCAGGTGTCATCCGTCTCTTTTATAGTCTACTTGAAGAGTCAGTGAACCAAAAAGCATTAGCTTTTTGGTTTAAAACGTTGTAATAGTTATTATATAATCGTCAATTTAGTAATCTATGCCATTTCATCAATGTTAAAATAAGGTGTATAATCCTATTTCTTGCCATGATCCCCAAACACCAAGTGAACGTACCAATCTCTGCTGGGAACGGTCCAGATTGGACCTGTTAGGTCAGTCAGCAATTTTTGATTTTGCGTAGGCATCGAGCAGAACGCATGAGTTCAGTGTTGATTGTTAGTACTAGGTAGAACTGTAATCAATTTGGCATCTCATTGCAGCATTTATGTTGGGTCTGGAGAAATGTATCCACCATGCATACATGTGCACCTGTCAGAAGGGGTGAGCATTGATCTGTGGTATTATCGGTGGGGTGTACGATAAAACAGCAGAGATTTTGTGTATTTGTAATTGTGTTACTCGCCTCGTCAAACATTGATTCAAATGTTCATACATATTTGTCAAAGGTATGACAACATCCTGATTACATACCATGTCTATCTTTAATAATGTGAATTTCAGATTAACTATCGATGGTTTCTGTAGGCTTTCCGACTAATTTGGTCTGTTGACATCAAATTTGGATTATGGTGGCGATTCTAGTTGAGTTTAACGTGTCATGCAATTTGGGGCAGGGCCCCTCAGCGACCGCATTCCTCCGTATGGTTTATCGCATAACCCTGCAGGCGCTATATGGTGGTAAAGTAGTCTGCCCCATGGGTATATTCTAGAACTGTTGTTGTTTTAACTCAAATTATTCTGCGCGTATTTTTCGTCTTTCTATATCAGATGCAGATATTGCGAGTGGTGTTGCACCTGTGATTAACAGTGTTGAGTTTCTGTTAAAAAACTCATTTGAGAGGTTAAAATTGGAAGACAAGTTAGAAATCAAACAACTTGGCCCAGACAGACCAGACAAGCATTATCCAACAAACGGAGGATAGGGGGAAAACTTACAACTTTCTCCCGAGCATGGTATGAAAAGAAAGAATGGCTATGTGTTTGCTCAAAGAGATATGCTGTGTTTTGTTTCCCATGTCTACTTTTTCAAGCAAGTGTGTCCACAGGACAAGGGGATATGGACCACGGTTGTGAATGATGTGAAGGATATATATATATATATATATATATATATATATATATATTTATAATGATGTATAATATAATATAGATACATAATATATATACAAAAACAGATTGTGTTTCTGCCCCACTGATATTTAGGGTCACCGCACGCTACTGTTCCCCAGTATTGTAATTCCAGCTGAAACAATAGGTTCGCTGACCCCTTAATGATCTCTGAGAAAATACGCTCAAAAACAATTGACCAAATGACACCTCAATCATAATAATACAATCATTATGATAATTATACTATCATACGGTAACTAGAAACTATTATTTTGATTTAGGATATTAGACGTAATCCATCTATCTTATTTTCATTATTATTTTTCATCATCTCTGATTAATGAAGTTCAAGTTAGTAATTCATTGACGTATCCCATGATGTAGTCTTTCAGTTCTTGATAATGATAATCATGATAATCATTTAAAAACGTTGAATTCACAAGCCCCACGTGCTTTACTTAAGTCGCGTGACATTGTTCACATGTGCAACCCCCCCTCTTTATAAAGAGCATTATAGTCCTCCCTTCACACAGCTGTAAATTGAACCGCACAGAAACAAGCTAGGGGGCATGCATCATGATTGAAATGTGAATATTTTATCAACATTAAATATTCAGTGGATCGTGAACATCTTATAAAACGGGTGGGGGGTCCTCCATGTTGCTGTCCTCATCTCATTCTTCATCGTTCGGGCTTTGCTAAATCTATTTAATACAAACGGTGCGATAATTACTTGTTTATGACACGTTAGGTCTGAATTCTTTTTTTTTCATGTTCTCAAAAATAGAGTAAGAACATTTATTTTTAAGACCTTGTTACTGCTGTAAAAGTAAATTAAAAAAGAAAATTTTTATTTTAATTATTTGACGTGTGACTGGTTCTGAATTAGATGGAGCTCCCAAAATGTATGTTGCACACTAATTTGATCCTCAAATTCATTTTTTATGGAAGTTGTGGAGAAGAAAGTAACAGAAACTCTAAATTAGATTTGACTTTGGGTTAACAAAAAGCATATTAATATGAAGTACCCCCGCCCACACACACCAGAACACAAGGCCGAACGAATTAGCCATCAGATCCTTTCCTCAACAGACTAATAATGAACTAGATAATCCCTTCTGTTTTTAACTATTGTGTAGTACTCAGGCACTGCAGTTCGACAATGAGTTATATTAATAATTATTTTGTTAACATTCATCATAATGTTTTATTATTATTCCAAAATATTTTGGAATAATCACCAGGCACAGGAATTATTTGTTTTCCTTTACTTAAAGAAAGACATTTCCACCATAAATTGCCCAAAATGTATGGAAATTCACCAGAATGCAGGATATGTATTGGTTGATGCTGTAAAGGTACTAAGTGAGGAGACCCAGACCTCCTGTCTGACGTGTCCCACCAATGTGGAAACGAAAGCAACACCACTGGCTGTCGTCTCTGGAAAGTAATCAACTGAAAACCCCCAAGAAAAATAATTCAGTCTTCAAACCAATTCTATTTGCCGCTTGCAGATCTCTCTAATGAAGACCTAACGGACCCTGAAAGAAGCTATAAAAAACAAGTGCTACTTAAAAACCTGATTTTGAAAGTTTAACCACAGGGTTCTGTCTGCTAAAATTGACCAACCTGATTTTGCAAGTTCACATTCTGTTCCTCTCTCAGACTCCAAGACTTTTCCAAAATGTTCAAATTATATGTTTAGAATACAAAAAACGGCTGCTCCCAGGGAAAGTTTTGCATTTACTGAGCATTCAAAAAGGTTTTTAATCACTGAATAACAATCTTAATGGATTAAAAGAAATCTCCACTGAATGCTTTTCCCAAAGATTTCGTAAGAGCGCTGAGAGCAACAGCATCATCGTTGGCTGGAGTTTTAAGAATAGCAGCAGAAAAGCTCTTGCTTCGTTCAGAAGTACATGTAACGGACATGGGGCCGATGGAAACCCTCCTCCTATGGTTTTGCACTTGCCTGCCCGCCCCGACTACATCTCTGTTCAGTATTTTCCTGTTTGCTATTAAAACCATTCACTTCATTCTTATATCCTGTCTCTGTGATCTGCATTTGGGTTGTCGGTTGACCAAAGGATTCAAATGGTCTGCTCAACACAACATGCCTTGGAGGAAGTTTGTTTCTGAACAATCAAATACTATAAACGTGAAAATGCAAAGATTAAATAACAGGATTGGTCTGAATAAGCACCACAGGAACCATGTAGTATTTACAGTATATACGGTATGATCATCTTTTTAAAAGACAGAAGATATAGACTATTTGTCTGTTAACAGCATACCAGTCAGTCAGTCAGTCAGTCAGTCAGTCAGTCAGTCAGTCAGTCAGTCAGTCAGTCAGTCAGTCAGTCAGTCTGTCTGTCTGTCTGTCTGTCTGTCTGTCTGTCTGTCTGTCTGTCTGTCTGTCTGTCTGTCTGTCTGTCTGTGTATCCCTCTCTGTCTGTCTGTCTGTCTGTCTGTCTGTCTGTCTGTCTGTCTGTCTGTCTGTCTGTCTGTCTGTCTGTCTGTCTGTCTGTCTGTCTGTCTGTCTGTCTGTCTGTCTGTCTGTCTGTCTGTCTGTCTGTCTGTCTGTCTGTCTGTCTGTCTGTCTGTCTGTCTGTCTGTCTGTCTGTCTGTCTGTCTGATAACTATAGTGGAGAACTGCTGGCTTGTCATTATCTAGCTGTGCTCTACGTGCTGTTGAATGCACGAGTGGAAAGTACTTTGACTTGCCCTTTATTTGAGGGATTTGATATCAGGCACTTAAAGGTAGGGTAGGCAATTTGGAGAGACCCGGCAAAGTAAACAAGATTTGGAAAGTATCCAACTGAAGAAACCCCACCCCTCCCTCCAGGCCTCCCTCCAAAGCCACTCCCCTAGAACATACGACTAGCTCACTAGCTTTAGGAGTAGCCTAGGCAGAGTGCACGCAGGTAGCTAGGTGGACAGACAGGCTGCTTCAGTCAATCATCGTCGGAATGCAAGGAGAATTTCAACAATTATATCGTAATATGCTTCTAAAATAAATGGCCAATTTTTGTCTACTAAATCGAATCTGGTCTGAACAAACTCAACTCTTTCCCAGAAAGCCTTCCCACTTTGTGGGAAAGCCAATACAAAGAAATCTGCAAAATGCCTCTTATTCACTTTTTCTTATCCATTTCCTTGGTGAAATGCAAGTATTGTGTAAGTC
Source organism: Gadus chalcogrammus (assembly GCF_026213295.1). Lineage (NCBI taxonomy): Eukaryota > Metazoa > Chordata > Actinopteri > Gadiformes > Gadidae > Gadus > Gadus chalcogrammus. The sequence goes on along the minus strand of NC_079418.1, from coordinate 27,240,374 downwards.
TGTCACTTTACTGTAACTCTCAAAGGATAAGTTGTATTCACAAGTTCTAAGCAAAAAAGGGAGACCTTATTGCATTACTTTGCAAATCCATCAACAACATCGGTTGGTCGCCTCACATTGTACCACTTCTCTTCAGGGTTTTAAGTAATATCTTGCACAGACAGACAGAAAGATAGACAGATGCGCACACACACGCACGCACGCACGCATGCACACACGCACGCACGCACGCACGCACGCACGCACGCACGCACGCACGCACGCACGCACGCACGCACGCACGCACGCACGCACACACACACACACACACACACACACACACACATTACCCCAAGTCCCTCTGTTCTTCCCCACCAGCAGCAGGGGGACTCAGAGTTGCTCTGTAATGTAGTTTCATCACACATTGCTCTTGTTGGTAAGGGATGGCAGAAGGGAGTGAACGGTGGTGGGGGGAGATGTGAGAGATAATTGAAGACAGTGATCCCTCAATGACAGGGGACTGTGGAGCGCGGGTGAGGACGGCGGGGGGGTTGGCCAGCCTATCAGATGTACATACCATACAGAGTGGGGAATCCTTTTTAACGCTTCCATCATTCAACCCAGTATCACATTGCATTATCTCCCAACCACTTCACTCCCTGTGTGTTAAAAAAAAAAAATGGAGGACAATAAAAAGACCAGAAAACGGAAGGGGAGCGATGGAATAGAACTGTTTGTCCAATGGGTCTGGTAACCGATGGTTACCGCGATGCCTCTGCCTACCGGTGCGTTGACTCCCAGCCCCCGCTGTCGCCGCTCTTTCTATCCAACCTTCGGCACGCTGCCCTCCCTTCTCTTCACAGACAGATGGTCAACAAAACTAATTAACCTTTCTCCACCCTTTCTTATTCTCTTCCCAGCCATGGCATTCAGAGTGCGCTCAATCTCGCCCCTGGGAAAGAGTGGTGGTACAACCTGTGTTTCTCTGTGGTGGATTTAAAGGGGGCGGTTCGCCGATGTTGGTCAGTGAGCAGGAATCACAGACGTTGGAGACAAGGTGAGCTGCTCTTCTGAAGGAGAGCCGTCATTCAGAAGAGCCTTGGGAACAAAGTCTTTGATTGCTGATGAATACCTTTTAGACTAACGGTTCAAATGATCAATGTATTATAACAAAACAAGAAAGTTCAAGGTTTAAATGCCACTATCGTCAATAGTTAGGATGTAGAAAAAAGATACATGTATATAAGGATAGCCAAACAGACAGAGAGAGAGAGAGAGAGAGAGAGAGAGAGAGAGAGAGAGAGAGATCGATCGATCGATCGATCAATCAATCAATCTTATCTATCATTCTTTCTTTCCTCACTGGGGAATTTTGAGCAAGGCTATCCAAAAGGGCAGATTTCTCTCACTCTGTGACAAACTGAAAATGACACCAAGACACACACACACACACACACACACACACACACACACACACACACACACACACACACACACACACACACACACACACACACACACACACACACACACACACACACACACACACACACAAACAGTGAGAGGTGAAGGTATTCACAGAGGTGAACTGAGAGGATAATAGTAGCATGGCACCTGTCTGCAGCTGATGAATGGTCACACCACACAGTTGGCTGTCAATGACAATGGCAAGGGCAAAACCTGCTTTCACTCTATAGCAGTGGAACACACATGGAAAATTTTCATTTACATGTTTTTTCTCTTTATTTTGTGTACATTGATTCTAACTGATTGAAAGTGTTCCGCAGAGAAAAAAGCAAATTATTCCATGTTTTCCTCCATTTTCCTTATCTCTTTACCCTTTTGTTTCCATAATAACTGTATTTCCGCTTGGCTACTCTGAATCTATTTTGTTTGTCCTTGTGTGCAAAAGGGCTACCATTTAACATAATCCATAAAAATAAACACAATAAGGAAGGATCAATGTTGTGAAACGTGCTGATTTAAATGTTTTTGATTGATTTGCTGATGCTGTGTGCCAACCTCTCACTCCGTATCGGCGTTTTAACTTTTGCTTCAAGCTGATGCTCCTACACCCTCTGACACTAGCAGTTACTTCTGCTCCGACAACCTCACTTTACTTTTCCAACCTTTCTTCCTATTATCTGGCAGGATACGAAACACAGTAAACCACCAGCCTGCTTGAGTTGTACTTCTATGTCCCTGTGATTTTGGTTAACACTATATCAGTGCTGGAGCGAACCTATGTTCCCCGGGTCCTATGTTCCCCGGGTCCTATGTTCCCCGCTTTGTATGTAACCAGGGAACATAGGATCCGGCGAGCTAATCATTTTTTCGTAGGATGGTAGGGGCAAGTACCGCCTTTTTCACCTCTGATTCGCCTGTGATTGGTTACAATGGCTCTCCTCCGATTGGTTATGATTAGGGTTAGGGTTAGGTTAAGGGTTAACCCTCACCCTAACCCTAACCCTAACCATAAACCTGACCCTAACCCTTCGCATACCCGGGAACATAGGACCTGGGGAACAAAGGGATGACCCCATCAGTTCCTAGCTTCATGCTAGCTATAGCAAATCTTTCTTTTCCTAAATTGTGCGTTAAGTGGTAGTGTAATCCAAACCAATTTTAAGTTTTTTTTTCTTTTTTAGTGGTAAAATGTTTTAATTAGTAATCTATGACAATGTGTCACTGTTACTTAAATAAGACCGTCATTTAGGTAAAAAAGGAGTGACATTTTGCCAGCCTCTGCAAAGCTGTGAGCGTTCCACTCTGCTCCGGATGCAGGTACTGACATTGGAGTGAGCTTTTGTATATTCTTTGACATCCCGACGAAAGGACACATGAAGGGACGAAGGGCGGGGATGTATGGAGCTCCGCACGTGCAGCGGTTGATGTGACGGCCACGTCCGAGAGTCGTGAGCCTCTCCGCAACGTATCACGCCTCGGCGTAGCGCATCTCATTTACAACATCGCTTGTCATAATCATCGTACACAATGTACGTAGGCTACTAAATTTTTTTCACAAATTTGCAGTAGGTCGTTGCCATTGGGATGACACACCATCCTCTTTGGTAGAGAGAGAGCATTTAGCCACCCTGGCCACTGCACATTTAACTCCAAACTCAAACAGATTAAAAAAAATATTTGAACTTTAAATCTCGTTTGATGCTGACCTTTTTCATTGCATGCCATCAAAAACGGTATAAAATGTGTATGTAGCACCAGCTAATGCTAATGCTGGCTTAACACCAGCTAGATGTTGTGTTACTGTAAGAAGATTATTATGGCATTTTCAACGTAAGCACTGGTTTGATCACTAGCCTTCTTTGATCATATGAGCCTTGACAGATCGCTAAACAAGTGATGATAACTACTTTCGATTAAATTATTTTAAATTGTGGCCAATAAAATGTGCATTGCATTGTTTTGTTCTGCCTTTTTACAGCAAGACGTTACTACAATAACAACATTCTTTATATTAAATAAGCATATTGTATATATACATAATGTATTATACTAAGTGCTAACCCTTCTGAGGAAAGATCACATTTATTTTGTGTTGCTATTGCTGTATCCAGGAAAACAACTACAAATCCGTATTTGTTGAATCCATACTTTAATAATTAATTCCCTACGTTTTACAAATGTGTGTCTTGTGTTCACCACTGAGAGTTTTTCAGCAAACCACAGATTTAAATCATAATGTTCTCTTACAATTCTCTCTCCCTTCCTAATGTCTCACTCATTTTGTCCTTCTCTCTCTTAAATAGTGACATGTACAAATGCTAGGACATTTATAACACATGTACAGCTAATTCAAACTTGCTACCAATTTAAATTACTGACAAGAGCACACTTAATGCTGAATGTTTTTTATCATCCTGTTCCCTCCCCTCTCTCTCTCTCTCTCTCTCTCTCTCTCTCTCTCTCTCTCTCTCTCTCTCTCTCTCTCTCTCTCTCTCTCTCTCTCTCTCTCTCTCTCTCTCTCTCTCTCTCTCTCTCTCTCATCCTCTCCTTATCTCTGCCTATGTTCAACAGCATGTAAAGTCCTGCTTACATGTGTACTGATACACATTTCAGCAAATTGCCATGGTAAGTGGAAGGATATACTACTACTACTAAGATTACTACTTTGTTGTAATCTTAACAACCTCTTTACCCTTCCTGCCTGTAGCTCCAATTTAAAATAAACGGATTAATACCAATACTAATGAGCACCAATTGGTCTGTATTTGGATTTCATTGCTCAATGGTGTGTAATGAAGGTATCATATTATTGGATTCTGTTCTGTTCCTGCTATAATATTGGATTGTGTCCTATAAGACAATACGCAGAGTTCCTCTTAATGTATGGAACATGACTTTGTGTGATGGTTCAGGCATGTATAGCATTACTTAGTAAAGTTACTTAATTACGTTGTCATGATCAGTGTTGGGAAGGATACTTTTAAAATGTATCCAGTTGCAGAATACGGAATATATGCAAATTGTATATATATATATATATATATATATATACGCTGCAAATTGTAAGTATTGTATTCTGAATACTTGGATTACTTCCAAATTGAATTGCATTTTATAAGTGTAGGAATGCGGCATCAAATCCTGCTTACTAAACAGGCCCATTCTGATGTGTTCTTCTGTTCCAACTGGCTGAATTTGTTAGGCCCAAATCTCCCTGAAAGTGCACTAGATTATATAATTTGCTGTAGAGGAACAAAGACTATGGATGCCCCTGTGAATGTCCTCACCGGGGCGTAGTGAGGACATTATTGCTGGGGCCAGCTCAGGCCAGTCTTTTATTTGGGGTGGCACTTGATATTCAAAAACTTCCATTTTCAAACTCACGCACCGCATCACTCAGAGTGGCCATTTTCCCGCAGCCCATCAGGCCATAAACAATGGATTGAATAAATGTTCTCATGGACACTAATGTCTTGTTGATAATCCCATGTTATTTGAATGGGTGCTTATTATTAGACCAAAATAATAATGCATATATTTCAGCTTTCTTTAGACTGTTTCTGTTCTGTTCTGTTTCTTTTTCAGACTCGGGGGGCCAGGGGGATGGCCATCCTCTGACTGCCCCCCCCCCCCTGGCCCCCACGTGGCTACGGCCCTGATAAGGGTATGTTTATGCAAAAGATATGGCCAAAAGACGAATTGACCAATTTTCCCTTTTAAGTTTCTTTATTTATTCAGCTGATAAAAGTGGGAAAATAGATAAACATAAAATATTCTGTTTCTGATTCTGTATCATGGATATCCAGCGGGCTGCAATGGTTGTGCTGATATTGATTTGTTTCATACATTTGCTTACCGGTCGAACTCCTTCTCCCTCATCCTGGTGTTGAAGTGCATAAGCATTTTTCGGTGTGTTTTCAAGCATACGTTTTATGTGGTTGTCTGTTCAAACATCCAATATAGGCTACATTCCGTCTCCTCTTTGCTCCATGCTGAGCAATGACTAATTTTCACCCGACGGTCCGACAATGTGCTGCTAGTCTTGGAGTTACCGCTACTCAAACAATAATTCTCATAGTGCACGCGGCTGAGCGGGTGCCCGTTGCGTCCATCAAGCGAACCATACCAGGGTTCGTTTGGAAGCAAACTGAGACCAGCTCTTCAGGGAGGTCTCGGCCGGCTGATGTGGTTTGCATCAGAGTGAGGTGTTTGCATTCACACCAACGCAAACGTACTGAACCAAGCGACAAAAAAAGCTATAATTAGTATTCTGAATACGGAACGCCGGTACATGTATTCCGTTACTCCTCAACACTGGTCATGGTTACGTTAACGGACAGCCATCGTTCAGTTCCTCTGTCCTGGTTGAGTTTATGATGACCAAACCACATGGCCTCCTTGGGACAGGCGCAGAGTCATTTCCAATGTAAACCACCTAGCGCACAAAAAAATACATCCTGCTACGTTCACGCTCAATGTGTTCTGGTCCTTTCTAACAATATGATTCGATTCATGCTGGGTCCCAACACGAATGTCAATTGAAATCCATCAAGGCATCAAACGCCTAACCGCTCCCGGCCACATTGTTGTTTTCTTGAGCCGGGATGACTTTTATGTTCTGCTTTTACTTTTGACTCCCAATGTTCACCAGTTGAAGTGTTTGGGTTCTCTGGTCGGAGCATACACTCTTTGTTCAGTACAAGGGGTCCAAATCATGGATACCTGTATTTGTACTATGTGGATGTCCCTTTGTCAAAAGACATGCGAACAAACAAGGCAAATGGCGGTAACTGTTGAAAGTGGCACCCAACCAGGTTAAATTAGAAGGGATGGTAGATATTAAACTCAGGAATCTTGAGTGGACATTGCAATACAGATACAAATACACAAATGGTCCAGTACAGATACTGTACTACCTCTCTCTCTCTCTCTCTCTCTCTCTCTCTCTCTCTCTCTCTCTCTCACACTCATACACACATACACACACACACACACACACACACACACACACACACACACACACACACACACACACACACACACACACACACACACACACACACACACACACACACACACACACACACACCAACACAAAAACACAATCCTTATCACAGAGTGGGGGACAGTTGTCCTGGGGCTCAGGCATTATTTGATAGTCTTTAAGATAATGCTCAGCATTGACTGTTAAACAGTGGTGTGGTTGCTGCATCTTGGTAGAAGATAACCTATTCTTTAACCTCTCGAAAGAAGGGGCATATCTGTTCTCTTTTGTCTTACTTTCCTGGAATACATCAAATTGCTATGAATGTGTGTGTATCTGTGTGTGTCTGTGTGTGTGTGGCTGTCTCCGTGTGTGTGTGTGTGTGTGTGTGTGTGTGTGTGTGTGTGTGTGTGTGTGTGTGTGTGTGTGTGTGTGTGTTTGTGTTTGTGTGTGTTTGCGTTTGTGTTTGTGTATTTGAATGATAGGATGAGGATCAGTCAATCAATGCAAACAAAAAGAGAGATGGATAGAGGGATCTTTATAGAAGGATAGGTGTGTCTTTGTGTGTCTTTGAATGTAAGAGAAAGGAGGGTCTGCACACTGTTTTAATACTCCTTACCTTGAGATGTGCGCACCACCCCTCTTTTCAGATGTCTTTGAATGCGACACAAACCCTTGGATTCAAGCTGTTACCATAGCAGGTTCCCTGTGGCCCCAAGGTATCTAGGTTTGTTTCGATATGTGTTTGAGAGAGAGAGACAGACATAAGGAAGACAATGGGAGCGTTAGGGAGGAAGAGAGTGAGACAGGGGGGGAGATACAGAATCACAAACATAGGGACAAAGAGGAATTGAGAGAAGGGGGAGAGATAGAGAGGGGGAGGGAGCGGGAGATAGGGACGAAAATAGAGAGAGGGGTATAGAGACATAGGGAGAGAGAAGGAAAAAGCGAGAGAGGGGGAGAGAGAGCATGAGAGGGAGAGAAAGGGATAGGAAGAAAGAGCTTAAGGGGGAATATGACACATAGAGGTTGGATAAGTGGCCCCGTGTGTTAATATGTATGTTTTTTCCACAGAACTGCAACCCATAAAAGGGTGCATGGGTCTACTATCCGAACATTTCCACCATCCCTCAGGAAAGAGTGAGAGGATGGGATCATTTCCCGTTGTGTCAAGGGAGAACAAACGCGTATATCCAAGCTAACTAGGGGGGTTGCCATGGAGAGAGACGATGGAAAAGAGGCAAGGCGAATGCATCCCTTTTGAATGGACCATTTAAACCAAACTGAAACATTGGCCTAATTACCTGCCCGTTTACAGAAGGTCAATACTGTTGTATACTACTCTGTCTGTTTCCAGAACACACAGAGAGGATGTTCAACAGAGAATAGGATTTACAAAGGTTTAGAAAATGTTGAATTGAAGGTGTATTTACAGGTAGAATATGGATAGATTAAGGGCTCAAAGTAGCGGAAACCTTATGACTTTAGGTACGTTTATTGCGCAAACATTTATATACTGGTTATACTGAGAATTATATTGTGGGCTTAGTTAGCCCAGCACTTTTATCCTGGTCAAAATAATGATACAAAAAATAAAACTTTCAGCGTGGTGAATGTCATAACTTTATGTCGTAGCACATCATAGAAAGCTAGATCAATATTAAACTGATTGAAATGACGCACAGCTGGTACAACAGTCTGACTTGCTCATGTGTATGATTATATTATGTATAACATCTCCTGCATTGGAAGTCATTGCCATATTCATATTCTTAAAACAAACCTCTGTTGTAAGCACAAAAGCATGGTAATAATAAACCATAGTATGTATAGTGACATACACAAAGAATGCAACACTTAGTATTTACAGAATGAAGACTGATTAACCTAACAGATACATCGCTCAATGAATTCTGCTGAAAGTATAAGTACTAACTTAGCTCAAACACTTGACAGCTCTTTCAATGTAGCCACATAAATATCGTCAACTGATCAGGTCCTCTATGTAGCTCAAGACTTTTTTGTGATTTTGTTGACATGTGAATACTGTTTGCTACAGGAAGGCTGAGAGCTTCAACTGTTGATGAGACCTGGAGTCCCCCCTATAGCAGGGGGCAAGACCCATCACAGGGAAACACAAGAGGGACGGCCACAGGAAAAAGAAAAGGGACAGGAAGAGCAATCGGTGCGGCAAGAGGAAGACCGGTGGGTCGAGGAAGAGGGACGGCATCAGCAGGCGGCACGACAGGAGTGAGCAGCATATGAGACCGATACCCAGACCCCAGTGGCCAGCCCACTGGGTTCATGGCAGCACTGTTATAATTACTGTTACATCACTCCTGTTACCTTCTTTAGAAATATATTCCTCTTTATGGAAGTGAATGGTTAGTCATTATTTTGTACATTTTATAATTTATTCTTGTTATAATATATATTATATGGTTCCATACTGCCTCCTATGGCATTGCGGATTCAAATAGTAAGAATATGAGTGATTAAATACAGAAGCACTTTTTTTAACACAATCGCACACATTTTACAAAGGTGTTTACACAGTAGCACACATTTATTCATATCTATATAAAAAAATATAAAAAAATTATGCTTTGCAATGAATGCATTTTTATTCAATGAATTAAATTACAAATTCGAAATTTACAGTGCAACTCGTTTGGTTTGGAGGAACGAGGTTGTAGTTTATGTTCAGCATGTCGCTTTGTAGTTTAGAGCTGGTCCCTGAGAGGTCAAAGACTGCATTCATTGCATTCAGATGAGTAGGAATAACCATAATTCATCATCTCAGAAAAATGTAATCCACGGCCAATAACTTTTAACAGTCTGCTGATAGATATGTAGCGCAAAACAAATATATTCACCTTCTATTGAATCCTAAAGGACTTTAGTGTATTGCTTAGTGTTATTATAGTGTATTTGAAACAACCAACAAGTGATGTCAACGGGTGATGTCATTATATGACATCACCTTTCATGTAGAACCTGTGATTCTATTTCTGACATGCTAAAGTCACTAATTCCAGGCTTCAGAAAACAGTGATATTCTCATAATTCAATGTTCCTTACCTATTTGATGATGTAGGCTGCTAGATAAAACCTTGAACAGGCTTTCAAGGTCAAGGGATTGACGTGGAAGGTCCTCCTGTTTGGTAACTACAATGTGAAGTAAAAAATGTATAAAGCATGTGCCACGATAGGATAACACATTGATAGCAAAAATTAAGGTAGGGAATACTCATAATCGCAGTGAGTCTTACTATTTCCCTACACCAAACACAAACACTAAATATTGTCATGGTTTATGAACGTTGTTAATCGTTAGTAAGTAATTGCTTCTAACTATTGCAAATATAGAATAAGTAACCATATTAAACCATTGCATTTTGGATTCATATCATATGAATGACTGAAATCCTCACAGGATAATGAAAAGGGCAAAATGCCTGTTTATTTTTTACTATGTATCAATCACAATGATTTTTACTGAATCTTGCATAAGTTCTAGTGTGTATAATTGAGTAGCATCTGGGGGAATGGACTTATGTTTTAATGTTTTAATTAGTGTATAAGCCCATGATGATAATAATTGTTTTTGTTACCTTAGTTTGAGCCCTTTATATCGACATGGGGAACGGCTCCAGAGAGTTTAATAAAAATGCATTTTTGGCCCAAGAAATGTAGGAAGGAGTGTGGCGGGTTATCTCCATACCTACGACCTATTTGTGCTACCGCTGTTGTGTAGGGGTTTTATAATGAGCGATGGACACTATGTATCAAAGAAGCTTAACCCTTTCGGATTCAGACATCAAAATGAACTGCTGGCCAAGAGCTCGACACATCTTCATCAACACACCGGGCTGTTGTACTAGAAGTGTCCTAGAAGCTTAGAGGCGACATATGATACCACCAGGTGTGGGTGTGAGTGTGAATAGCCATTACAAGCCGTTTTGAAAATCTGCCTCTTCTGACATCACAAGTCAAGTGGGCGTGTCCACCTAGGTGTATGACGGATAGATGAGCAACATTTGCTACACCCCACTGGGTACGCTGGTAAGACTGATCTATCCAGCACACATCTAGGTGGACACGCCCACTTGTCAGAAGAAGGCAGATTTGAAAAACGGCTTGTAACGGCTCATCACACTCACACCTGTGCCGTGTTCCAATACCCGTACTTCCATGAGTATACTTAAAGGAAGTACACTATCTGCACTTCCGTACTCACTTGAGCACACTAATTTTTCAGATGCGAGTGCTGTTCCAAATCGAGTACTCTGTGGTGCACTTACCGGAAATGACGATCACGACTGCCGCCGCGGCTCCTCCCCCGCAATAAACATCCCGCTTTGAACGGTGAACTTTTTACGCCTAGCAGCTATAAAAAGCTATAAAACTATAAAAACTACAAAATTATTGTATTAATGCAGGCTATGTGGAAAATGCGCAGACT
>NC_079418.1:27219479-27224479 GCF_026213295.1 Gadus chalcogrammus | reverse complement strand
CAAACATTGCTTGTGCTATTGTTCATTATCTTAACTGTGTCTTTCCACATTTTAACCTTTAAGCCCGTTACTTAAACCTTCAACCATACCAGTGAATTCTCTGGAACATTTCCCATGTGGAGGAAAAACTGTCCCAACTGGCATCCTCTGGTGTGGTCAGAGGCCACAGGCCACTAACCCAGGAAAGAACAGCAGCAATTACTGCACAAACCCCTGTCCACCAGATTTATGGCAGGGTGAGGGTTATCAAGAGTTAAGGTTTTAACACGTGGACGCACACACAAGTTACACACTCTCTCACACACACGCGCGCACACACACGCACACGCACACGCACGCACACACACACACGCACGCACGCACGCACGCACGCACGCACGCACGCACGCACGCACGCACACACGCACACACACACACACACATACAGCAGCATTTTCTAAATATATAAATATCAAAATCTCTCTGATATCTCCCAAAAGACACGCCCTCACCGGTAGCTATGCTTTATGGTGGTAGAATCACATGAAATAATGTAGGGTAGAGTAAAGCAGAGGAGCATTCAGTAAACCGCCTGCTCCATAGTATTATCTTATGCCTTTTGCTATAATTGTGGAGCCTCAAAAACAACTCGTACCCCTTTCTGCTGGTGGGCAGCAGAATAAAGCCACTTTCATTCCAAACACACATACTTGTTGATTACAAGCTTCCTTTTACTGTGATACAAATGCTACAGTATGAAAAAAGAAAGCACAAATAACAGATCAGCCACTGTTTGGTTATCCCTGCACTGCACTATGCAAACGTGGTCTATCGCCGTCACTTGGTTTGTACAATGGAAAGATCGGAACCTTTTGAAACGAAGAGGGAGATAGAGAGAGATTGAGAAAGAGATAAGGACAGGCTGCGAAGAAAATAAAAATCATCAGGAGGTAAAGGAAAGGAAAACATGGGGCGACGTCCGAAGAGAAAGAGAAAGTCCAACAAAGAGGGAGAGGAGGGAGAGGAGGGAGAAAGGCAGAGGGGAGATTGGGGCCTTCTGGCTGTGCCGGTGTAAAGTGCTTTCAATTATCTGCCATGTAGCTCTTAACAAAAGGGGTGGCGGGCGGCAGGGTGTACCCAACGCCCGCAGGTGATTTAATACGGATCAGATCAGCGCCCACACAAAGGAATGCTTTTCTTTCAGCCCCTCTTCTCGGTTGTTTTCTTTGGGAGAGACCCCTGTGTGGACAGCCTGTGAGTCATCCCTTGTGTATGCCCGAACAAAATGGAGTCAGAGATGAACCCGGAGAGGTGCGAGCAGGCGATATCTTCAACTGTCTCTCTGCCTCGCGGCCATGGATCATGCTTTATCTTTTCTTTGGTGAAGTACGGAGAAGACAGCTCCACTCTGATAATGACCTCTGACCTGTTGAAAACAAAAAAAGGTGACACAAACTTTGCATCATTCCATCCTAGTTCACCTTATTAATAACTTCTCAAAACACTATCAGCGTATAATGGCGTTGACAGTTTTTGTTCTAGAAAAGGGAAGGTCATTAAAGGATTATTTTTGATGTGGTCTTTGGTTCTTAAGTCTGTACTTGCCAATATCCGTCCGCCCGAGACCTTGTAAGTAAGAACATTTCCTCAAAAATACCTGATACAATTACCCTTAATGAAAAGAGAGAAAAAACAAATGAGGCCTGATTGTGCTTTAGTAGGTACAACAAAAAGACATTCAAGGGAGCAGAAGGGAAATCATTGTATTGACATGAACTACTGAGTGAAACAGGCTGAGCCATATGTGTTTCCAGTAAGATTAACAAATAGAGAAAAGGCTGAGAGCCTCCTTCTCCTCCTCAAGAGACCTTAGAAAGAGGTTCTCAAAGTGTCCTCTAATGATTTAACCTTTGTTGTAGCTGGCTGCGGCGCGACTAATCAATGGCTGAACTCCTAATACACTGCAATAGTCTATGGATTAGAAGAGGTATTTAAACTTTGCTTTTAATTACCGGCTGGATTTTCAAAGACTCAGGTCTATGTGCAGGCTTTTGCCGTTCAATGTGTTTGTGGGCAAATCATTTTTGTTTTGAATGTGTGTGTGTGTGGTGTGTATTTTTGTGTGTGTGTTTAAGAATGAGTTGAGATGAAGTGAATGATTTAACATGTGTTTTGTGTGTGTATCTGTGTATGTGTGTGATTGTGTGTTTAAATGTGTGTGTGTGTGTGTGTGTGTGTGTGTGTGTGTGTGTGTGTGTGTGTGTGTGTGTGTGTGTGTGTGTGTGTGTGTGTGAGTGAGTTTGTGTGTTAGTGTGTGTTTGAGAATATGTGAGATGATGTGAATGATTTAATATGTGTGTTTGTGTGTGTGTGTGTGTGTGTGTGTGTGTGTGTGTGTGTGTGTGTGTGTGTGTGTGTGTGTGTGTGTGTGTGTGCACGTGTGTTTGTGTGTGTGTTTGTGTGTGTGTCTGTGAAGGGAAAAGGAAAGGAAGAGCAGAGAGAGGAAGAGGAGCATTAGTGATGAATCAAAGTCACCTTGGGCGGAGGTTCTGCCAATTATCAGACAGAAGGAATGAGACATTGTGACCTTTGCCCCCTCCTCTCAAACAGACATTTATTTTCCGGTCTTTTTGTAACAAACCAGACCACCGGAACTATAACTCATCATAGAGACCACTCAAGCTGAAATTATGTCGCTGGTATGTGCAACCTAATTGGAAATCATTTGATTCATGGAACTATTTCATGGACGCATAAGGAACCTTTGCACAAGTCAAAACAGTGTGGTCAGTGTGGACTATATGATATTTTTAGATTGAGTTGCTCCCTGGGGATAACATCTCATCTCTTCTTTAGAGCGGAGGAGAACCTCACTCAGAGCAATCTCTTTCAGATATCGCCGCAACCAATCAGAAATCAGTCGCGCCCACACTATTGGGTTGCAGGAAATCTTCTTTCCATCGACTTTGTTTCTCTGTCTGTTGATGTGAGCATAATTGGCCAAACATCCAAACCGTTGCATCATCGACCAGGAAAACATTTCCTCCCCCGGTGGTGTAAACTCCTACATCTCATTCAACCCTCTGATTGTCCCATACGTCTACCCTAACTAAATCATGTGTTCCCCAGCCGTTCGCTATCGATTCAACCCCTTCGTTGTCCACCTGTGCGCCCACCTTCATTTACATGACCTCTATAAAGGGTCTACATCTAATCTTAATTAGATATTGAGGTTTGTTAATTAAAACATTATCTGGGGTGAAACACCGCTGGCTTACGCCTCCCGAGCTAATCAATGGATTAGGATGAGAGGCTGCAGCCTGCCTGCTGATGGACAGAGACTCAACAAACAAACCCCAATACGCTTCACACACACACACACACACACACACACACGCATGCACGCACGCACACACGCACACACACACACACACACACACACACACACACACACACACACACAGACACACAGACACACACACACACACACACACACACACACACACACACACACACACACACACACACACATACACCACACATACACATTCCTCGTGCACAAGGTACATTCTAACGTGCGGAATAATTCATTAAAAGAACAAGGATTGACTACTCTCTCCCTTGGAGAATTATCGAGGCATCAAGTTTGGAATTTACTTTGTGTTCTTCAATGTCAGAAACATAAATTAGAAATGATTTGTCCATAACAAAAGTGTTGTATTTAGAATTTGTTACATGAAAATAATATTTTATTCCAATTAGTGTACTACTCTGTTTGTGTGTGTGTGTGTGTGTGTGTGTGTGTGTGTGTGTGTGTGTGTGTGTGTGTGTGCGTGTGTGTGTGTGTGTGTGTGTGTGTGTGTGTGTGTGTGTGTGTGTGTGTGTGTGTGTATGTGTGTGTGTGTTCGCATGCGTGTGTGTGTGTGTGTGTGTTTGAAAGTACACTTAGTGGAAATAGGACCAACTGAAAGAACACAGCTTTGTTTTGTAGTCAACAACAACAATGCGTTTGGTGTCGGTCTTGCGGTCGCAGCAAATAGACCAGCAAATAGACCACACACCCTTATTTCCCTAGATCAAACTGGAACCTGAGCTGTCACGCTGCTGTGGTCAGCAGATTCTATCCTTACTAAGAATTCACACTCGACATTTCCATTCTCAAACCAACAGTGTTAAGTGACAGTGAGGCAGGACGGGAGACGGTAATGGTTTGTTTACTGTCTTTTTTGTGTTTTAGCTCCGCTTAGAAGCCAAATAGAGCTAATAGGACGAGTGCCAAAAGAGTGACAAACATGGACCATGGTTAACATATCATCTCGGCTCAATATTCTGTTGAGCTTCTATGAAAGGTTTGTGGATCGTTAATCGTACACCTTTTAACATCGGTCAAATGTATTTATTCATGTCCCTGACAGTGTTATTTCTTGTCTATTGTGACGACCGTCAGGACATATAAACACATATAGTTGAAATTGGTCCTTTTTTGGTACTCAAATTAAATCACTATATATTTCAAGGTAGAGGACTTTGAAGAGACAATTTACAGTCTAACAGATTTCATCTAATGCTGAAACAGCTGTAATTTGTAACCGCACCATTGCATTCAAAACAGCTTTACCGTTTGCTGATCTCTATTGCCAATTTGAGTCATGCCTCTTTCTTTTTTTATTTTCTCATCATCCATCAATCTTCAGTCGCTGAATCAAAAGGACGTTGAGTATGTTAGTTAATGCAACGTTTCCATTGTTGCTGTGCGAGAAACATAGGGACACTGCTATCCCTGAATCCACTCTAGCTTGCGTGTTGTTTGAATCAATGTCTTTGTGATGCGTCGTCGTCTGAGCTGTTGTTTTCAGAACAACTGATTTCAGATGTAGAAGTTTTTGAGTTACCCAAGGATGACATTTATACTTCTTTTGGACAAACTAGGACAACGTGTTTTTTTTTTGGGCAACCCAGAAGTTAATGTTCGCTTTGCTTCCGCCTGAAAAATCCATTGTAAAGCTTAATTTTATATATAT
>NC_079418.1:27201979-27211979 GCF_026213295.1 Gadus chalcogrammus | reverse complement strand
GAGCACAGAATTAGAAGAGAGAGAGAGAGAGAGAGAGAGAGAGAGAGAGAGAGAGAGAGAGAGAGAGAGAGAGAGAGAGAGAGAGAGAGAGAGAGAGAGAGAGAGAGAGTGTATAGTGTATAGTGGGGGAGGATATCTTCCCAGACAGAGTCCTTGCTTGCAAGGAGCCAGCTGGGAAGCTAATGGAAGCAGGCAGGTTTCTACGTCACGCCAGGCTAATGGCCCCCCCAACTGAAAACTGAAGACTACACCTCAGCGCTTTTTCTCTCTCTGTCTCTCTCTCTCTCTCTCTCTCTCTCTCTCTCTCTCTCTCTCTCTCTCTCTCTCTCTCTCTCTCTCTCTCTCTCTCTCTCTCTCTCTCTCTCACATAAACACACACACTCATTTTGTCTTGCTTACCAGCAATTCCATTCCCTCCTCACGCATTCTCTTCGATTTATTTTGTATCTTTTTTACCTTGTATAGTCTGCTCTTCCCTGAATAAACAGACTTGTCTCTATTAGTTGGTATTTAATAGCATCTTAACTATTGAATGGTAAACAAAGTTCAAAGAATGACACCTTTACTTACACAGCAACGTAAGCGGTAAACACTTTAGAAGTTAAGTGCCTAAATTATATTTTTTTTAGTACTCCGTCACATTACATTTCATACGCTATACACCAAAAACCAAAACACACAACTATCCAATAAACCGCAGCAAGTTATATTATTTAGAGAGATGCCTAGCTCTGAACCAGACGAACACGCCTCACACACCGACATCTCCGAGCACGTGACCTACATACAATTGATGTTGGAATGCTGCGCTGGAACTTTTGTCAGTGTTTGTCGTGACAGTAACTGCAATCTAACCTCCGTCGCCTGAGAGAGTTGTCCTCATTTCTGCCTCCGACGCGGCCGCCTGCCTCCATGTGCTCCAGCTTGTGCGTGCACTAGCCTGGAGGTCAGAGGGGTAACAGCTAGCATCAAGTCGACTTCATTATTATTCAGTGGAAACGCCTCCGTTTGGCCTCAGCAGCAACCTAGATACTGCAGCGGAAATGTGTCAAAGGAATTGTTAAGGCAGCGGAGCGAGGCCAAAGCAACAAATCACGCACAAAAAAAGTATAAGTATGTAAAACCAATGCTGAAACGAGACAAACCCATATGTTCTATGTACAAAATCTAAAAAAAACATTATCCCAAAAACCAAGGCAGTAATCCAGGCAGTTCCTCTGTGAGCTGTTGGACTCAGACGCTTTGCTCATTGAGCTCTGCTTTGTCCAGTGGTGGGTGAAGCCCCAAAGTCCATCCGAATAACAGTACATCAAACTCGATGAGGTGTGCGTCCATAAAACTCAAATTGAGCACTCCCTTGCTGCGCGGTACACTGTGGATGTATGTGTTCTGGTCGTATACTCACTCCTCATTCATTTCACACTCCCTTCTTCTCGCTGAGTTTTTACGATTGACGCAGGGCAGAGCCACACAGCGTTGAGAAGAGCCAAGGGCGACGGGAGACCCTTTGGCAATCTTTATTATGCTTTGTTTCTGAGCTCCTGTCATCGGAGCCTTGGTTCTTCCGTTTCAGTTTATAGGACGCTGAACATCTGATTAAGGGAAATTGGATGAATGTGTTCATCTCGTCTCACTCTTTTGTCTCACTCGTTCTGTCCTGGCTTCACTGAAACCTCCATTACCAATAGAATCGGTCAAATTAGTATTTTTTTTTACAATACAACCGAAAGCCTCATAAACCGTAGCTGTACATTACAGAAACAGATGTGCTGGTGCTCATGTTTACAATGGTGGGCAAGGTGCCCTCACTGCAGAACTGGCACAACCTCTGATTTCTGAAAAAGGATATTGCTAATCAAGGTTTTATTGAAGCCAGACGACACGGTTACCACAGTGACCACCCTGTGCGGTATGGTCCTCTGAGGTCACTCGGGATGCAAAACAGATAAGCAGAATATAAACATTTGGGAAAATTAAAAAGTAAGAAAATTAAAGAGAAGAAAGAAAAGTAAAAAGATAATTCACTATGAAAGTAAATAAATTGTAAAAAGTGAGAGCTAACCCCAAAAAGGGCCGTACATCAAAATCTCAAAGATGAATTTTTGATTGAACTGCAAAAAGCAGCATAACAGAAGCGAAGCCGCGATCACAATTTACATGTATATTTAGCAAAGTGCATTCAGCAGCTAGCAGCATACAACTTAATTCACTCTGCTTGCTCATGTTGGCATTAGCCAGTCACACACATTGAATATTATCTCTAAAAGTAGGGAGCGCCACCAGACTCTGCATCCAGAGCCAAGCACCCACAGTCGGGTGAAAACTTTTTCTGAAAGAAAAACCTGATAGCAGATGTACTCCATCGATATTGAATAATAAGACGGCATTTTCCCTCTGACGGGTTTAAATGTTGCACCTGAATCAACTTAGATTAATGTGTAAAATTGATTTTTATTTCTGGCGCGCCGCACTAGATGCATTTTGAGATTCCGATGAAGTAGTATTACCCCGAGAGCAATCAGTCCGCCAGTCAGAGGAATATCAGGGAGTGGGTTGGTGGGCGACATGCTTCTGACTGATAAACACCAGAGGACAGAGGACTGCTCCAACTAATGACGGGAAGGGCAGAGGACTCAAGCCACCCTTCAATTCATTTCATAAAGGTCATTTTTATTTAAACAAAAATGACGGAAGATTCCCATGGGCAGTGTGACTGCAAAAACCAATAGCATGTACACACACACAAATCACAGAGTGAGCGAGAGAGAGCGAGAGAGAGAGAGAGAGAGAGAGAGAGAGAGAGAGAGAGAGAGAGAGAGAGAGAGAGAGAGAGAGAGAGAGAGGGAGAGAGAGAGAGAGAGAGAGAGAGGGAGAGAGAGGGAGAGAGAGAGAGAGAGAGAGAGAGAGAGAGAGAGAGAGGGAGAGAGAGAGAGAGGGAGAGAGAGAGAGAGAGAGAGAGAGAGCTGTGTCTCTTTCTTTCTAGCAGGGGGACGGACGGAGAGATCCATGTGAAAGGCTTGGTCAGCAGTGAATATTTGTATTTTGTTATTTCCTACAACCCACATTCTCATTTGGAGTCCCCTTGAAAAATGTCCCAGGTCTATGCAAAGCCATAACGTAAACATTTGATTCATTTTTATCTCCTAATTGTCCTCTAATCGAATAAGCACAAAAACACTGCCTGTCAAGCATTGCATATTAATCTTGACCTTGTTCTGTCCCGATAATTGCCAAATAGTTTATTTTTTATTTTTTATAATTACTCTTTTGTGGCGTTGCTTGCTCACAAATATGCAGAATAAGCTTGAATGGCCTGATCATCATTCAAAGCATTCAATGCACAAATTAGAAAGACGCTAGGCTATTGTCTGCCAAATGAACTAACAATGATGGACTATCAACATCACAGTGAGAGAGCAGCTGTACAACTACAAGACATACAATACAATATCACCTCCATTATAGTGAAATATAAAACAAGTAGAGGGCAGCATGCAAGATTCCCCAAGCCTTTATGTTGCACTAACAAAGGACATTCGGCATGCAGATCAAACAGATATTAGAAGTATTTCTGGATTCACCATTTTTGTGATGATGACAATGAAGCCTAAAAATAAAGTTCCTGTTTGAACAAAATTGGTATGATTCAAGTATTCTTCAATCACAAAAAAAACGTTAATGAGTTCCTCTACGACGGCACAGGTCGCAAAAAAGGAATAAGACCGCATCTCTCTCGCCTACCTTTGAAAGCCCATCTAGATGATGGGATAGTAGTATTTCTTCCACATGAATACTCCTGAATGACCCATACAACCGCTTGGCTAGCTCCACATCGAACATTCCCATTAACACAGGCTCAGCTAAATGAATGAAGGAATAATCCAATCCATGGGTAATTCGGAAAGTGCTTTTTTACTGAAGGGGTCCTAATATTGACCGGGGACAATTTCACATCTCATTTGGCAGAAGTTAACTTATTGAATATGCGGACAAAAGGAGGATAGGAGAATAGCAATATGGATGGTTTACATTCCTCTTCCATGATGCGTTTTACTTTGAAAAGCTTTACCGTTCCAGTTTGGCCATCATTTTAATTTCAGCACCAAAATGTGAGACTGATGCGTTTATTACGAATTGACAGGGCATTACGTCATTTTATACTCATCATCATTTCCCATGTTAACCCATAGATTTTGACTTAAAGTTTGAATTTGGATATGAAAAGACTCCAGATCAACACAATAACACGTCTTGGTTATCAATCTGTTCGATATTTTTTTCAACAATAACATGAAGCGTAACCAATATCTACTCATGTGTTCAGTGTCCTCATGTGACACCTCTCTCCAAAGCCATCCTGCTCTCCCCTGGTCGGTACGGGGCTGTGGGCGAGCCAGCCGCTGATCCTCTATGCACCGTGTCCGAGAGAGTTGTGCAGGAAGGGAGCATGAATGAAGGTGAAATGAAAATTTGCTGACCTCCCAGACCCGTATTCTCTGGGCAAGATGTGGGTTCTCATTAATTGTTCACATCTCTCTGGCCCCCTCTCTCTTGTCCCACTTCACCCCTTCATTTGGAGATTCACGCCGTCATTCATGCTCCTTTCCTGCGCCTCTAGTGACGAGGAGGTGTGGGGGTCGGCGGTGTCACGGTCATTTACCGCGGTGCCTTTCTATTAACCCGCGCCACACTCGCTCCCCCCTCCTCCTCCTTGATTGCTCTCTGGATCCAGCGCTCCACCTCCCATCGTCTGCATGTCTCACCGCCTCTCGTCTCCCGTCCTCCCATCCAAAAGGCTTTTCCTTTCTTTCACAACTTATTTTTCGGTCTCCGCAATTCATTTCTCTGACAGGCTCTGTTCGTCCCGCCCAATTGTTGGCTTTAATTTTCTAAGACACGTGTGCATTCTCTCTCTCTCTCTCTCTCTCTCTCTCTCTCTCTCTCTCTCTCTCTCTCTCTCTCTCTCTCTCTCTCTCTCTCTCCTGAGAAAGGCCTGCAGGGCAATGTACTTTAGGAGGCACAAATAATATAGGTAGAAGAAGAGGAGGAGTAGGAGGAGGACGAGGGGAGAACATGAGGGGAGAGAAGGGCTGGGGTTCCTTCATCACTTTAGTGTACAATATGCAATAAGCACGTGAGTGAGAGGAGCAGCAGGCTAACGGACACAAAATCAATCATGTTCATCTTTAACTACGACGGCTAAATGGAAAACAGGATGTTGTGCTTATCGCTGACAGGAAAATCAAAGGCAAATCGTATTGGAATGTTTAATATCCACCCACATGGCCGGGAGCGGGGGGGGGGGGGGGGGGGGGGGGGGGGGCAAGACAAAGAGAACCAGGAAGAGAACCAGGAACCAAGACAAAACAAAAAGTGCAACAAAAGGTTTACAGAACCTCAGTAAGTGACCGGGGGTTGTGGGTTTTTTTTTTTTTTAGGAATGAGGGGGGTGGTAATCTTTGAGGTGAGTGATAATGGAACACTCCAGAGTGATGCTGTCGCCATCTTCCCATGTTTATAAACACAGCAGAGACATTGATTGGAGTCTGGATGGTTATTGGGCAGCATTTCTGTTGAAAGCATTTCGCTGTCCCCATTCACACACACACACACACACACACACACAAACACTCCTCCCAAACAGGACACCATTTCGTTCGGAAAAGCCAAAAAAGGCATGTTTATTTCAGAACATAAAAGTCTCTCCAAACACAAATAACGTATGACCTGGGAGGAATCAACGGTCCCCTCCTTCGTGGGTGGAATCCCGTCACCCACGAGGACCTGTCTCTCCGTGCTGGAGCTCCAGGGCTGGGAGAGCCCCGAATGAGTGGAGAAGCAGGCTATTTAAGCCCTGCTTCTCCACTTGTTCCTCAGGTGCTCTGAATCTCCTTAATTGCCCTGGGCCGGGTTGCCACAACACATACACACACACACACACACACACACACACACACACACACACACACACACACACACACACACACACACACACACACACACACACACACACACACACACACACACATGTTTGGAGTTTGGGGTTTAAAGTTTAGTTTCGGTCTGTAAGACACTACCACACTCAAAACAAATCGAATCTACGGCATACTTAGAAATTGAAAACCTAAATCCACACTCATACATACATAAACACAAACGCACACATACATTTACTCACATGCTCACAAACGCACACACACACACACACACACACACACACACACACACACACACACACACACACACACACACACACACACACACACACACACACACACACACACACGCTCAGACACAAACACACATGCACACCGGGACTTGTTTCAACCCTCCCAATGTCAAACAGGCAGAACACAGTTGCTATTCAAGGACCTGTTGAAGGCCGGCCATTCAATTGCGAGGCCTCTTCCAGAACACCCACCTTAATTTGGCTACTGCCTCAATTGCCACTGTGGTTATCACCCAATCAATGCGTTCAATACGCTCCATCCGACAAGCAACTACACAGGGAGAAAAGCAATCGCTTAGCACCACTGGGTATTTGATATTGACCGGGAGGAGATAAGACTTAGCCTACTCAATCATGCAAGCTAGATTGGTCTGGAGCTAGCCATAGTCCACCCCGTCGGCACGGCAACTTCGAGTGACAGGCGGCAATAATGAAGCGAGTGGGCCGAGGAGCCCAGACACACAAACACACACATGTGCTTGCTATTAGGGCTAAGCTCACTTGACCGTGGACCCCTGCTGCACTGCGGATTTGTGTGTGCGCGGGTGATTGTTTGAGTGTGTATGTGTGTAGGTTTGTATAAATAACACACACAAGCATGTGTGTGTATCTTAGTGTTATTGAGTAAGTGTGACTGTGTGTGTCTGAGACAGAGAGAGAGTAGATGTGGTTGCGTGCATACATGCGTGTGTGTGTGTGTGTGTGTGTGTGTGTGTGTGTGTGTGTGTGTGTGTGTGTGTGTGTGTTTGTGTGTGTGTGTGTGTGTGTGTGTGTGTGTGTGTGTGTGTGTGTGTGTGTGAACACTTGTTTTTGCATATGTGCGACTGTGATGATTATCATCCCATTTTAATTACGCCATTCTGGTATATCACTGATCATTTCTTACAACTGAGAATGAGTGTTGGCTTTGTAGCTGTAATCTGTAATGTCATGTTAACCAAGGTTATAAACAAATTAAACTAATTGCAAAATCCCCCTTTAATTATCAAGTTTGCTGATGATCGACTTGGGATTTATGGATACAGACACTGACATTTCAGGCTACAGATTGGAGGTTAAAAGGTTTATGCAATTGTGTGATGAGCATCATTCCATTGCAAACACTGAGAAACAGAATAAATTGTGGTTTGATCAAGGACATCTGGGGATTATTTTTTGCTACTGGTCGATAATCCTCTGAACACTTTAAAACAAGGGAATATTCATTAACAATGACTTACCATTAGTTAATAGGGTAGGCTAAATAAGAATTATCAAAGCATTCACATAGGGGTTAGGGTTAGATTTTTGTATTGTAGTCAATTCTTGCTAGTTAAAGTTACCCTGGTTAGGGTTAGGGTTTGTGTACCTTATTAATGTACGAATTAATCTTAGTTAACATGAAAACCCTAACCATAGTTAACGTGAACACCATTGGTAGACATAAACACCACTAGTTAATTTTTACTAGACCAGTAGTTAAATGTTAAATTATGCTTATTACTGCACTTATCGTTTAATTATTATTCCCTTTATGTCTGTAACTGCACTATTACGGTATGACATTTTATGTGAAAGCCTGTCCAACACGATTTGCCTAGGGAAAAACAATGGGATCTTAATCTTTAAATTAAACCAATAAAGACTCCATTATCGATTCTGGGTTGTGACTTTCAGACACCAAAGCAAATCTATGTTGGGCGTTCGTTTTGAGGCTTGTTTAACTATCGACTGACTCCCGTCCTCTCCTTTATGTCCCCCAGAGTTCCATCAATGTAGCCGTCACTCTGCCCTGATGATTGAATTAGCATGGGAACCAGGCTCCTGCCATGCCTTGGAGCTAGTCACTGAGCTGACATTCAAACAAACACACACACACACACACACACACACACACACACACACACACACACACACACACACACACACACACACACACACACACACACACACACACACACACACACACACACACACCCACACACACACACACACACACACACACACACACACACACACACACACACACACACACAAATGTTAATATAGCACATGTCCCAATAAGCAGAACACACTCAGCACATGCATAGTGGTTTTAAGATGACATTTTCTGTACTGTGTTATTATTATTGTAAGCTAGCCAATATAGTTTGATTCATTGAGCATTAATAGTTGACATTAAGATTTTCTTGATTCTGAACATTATCTTATTAACTTCATGAATCATGAAAATAGTTGTATAGATCAATATCACTCTCTATTTCTTTCTTGTTCTCCTCTCTCTCTCTCTCTCTCTCTCTCTCTCTCTCTCTCTCTCTCTCTCTCTCTCTCTCTCTCTCTCTCTCTCTCTCTCTCTCTCTCTCTCTCCCTCCCTCCCTCCCTCCCTCCCTCCCTCCCTCCCTCCCCCTCTCTCTCTCTCTCTCTCTCTCTCTCTCTCTCTCTCTCATTCTGAAGGCAGAACATGGCCGCCGTTGTGCTGGACCAAACCCAATCAATACCCATTTAATGAATCACTTTGGAGTGAGGATTGGGTGTCGGTGGCGCCCATTGGGTGAACTTTAGGAGCGTACTGTGCAGTGAGGTCTTTCCCAGAGCCAATACACACTGAACCACAAAGCGCAAACCATGCGTGGTTATTTGTTGTTTGCTAAAATGTTACGCCGGCTAAAAGGTCAACGAGGTCAGACTTAAAAAGGTACATTGGTATTGACTCCACATTCAGGCCATCGTTCACCAGTGAGAGAAGTCGTTTTTGTTGTAGACGGCCAGTGGATCAATTTTGTTCGGTCGTAATTCAAATGAGCAACTCCTTTTGCAGACTTTTTCAAACCTGGCCAGGGCAAGAAGAATGGGGCCCATGTGAAACAGAGCAACATGGTGTCACGGTGTTAGAGCAGCTCCCTAACCCTTCAGAACGCTTTAAGTGCCACTCCAACCATTGGTTTAGCCCAGGTCAGCATTGTGTTGGTTGGCCTAGCCCAGGCCTAGTGCTCCAGGAGGCTCTCGTCTGCTCACCATGACCCTCTCATTCTCTTCTTCATACTTTAGTTGGGATACATTTTGTTAGTTATTTTGTGGTCTAAACGATTATTGCCTCCTATTTGCATCCAGTACTTCTGTTTGAAATCCTCAACTAACTGAACTGGGTTTGATTTTCTTTAAAGGGCCGTGGCACAGGCCCTGTGTTTGGCCAAGGGGTGACCTGCAAGGGTGTAGAACAAGCCGGCCCGGCTCTGGACTAAAATCAACCGTGCATGTGAAGGTAGTGTTTCAGGTAATCCAATTACCTACCTATCATGCCTATTATACATTTCGCTAATTAAATCCTGTTTTTGTAATATTTGCTATCCATCAGTGCCTATTTGGCCTGTGTTGTTTACAACGCATTGACTGCCTCGTTTTCACAAGCACATAGCATGTGAATGTTATTAGTAGTAATGGTGTTTAGCTCATTGTTTAGTCGTTCAGCGTTAAATGATCTGTCATTATTGGGAGACATCGATGGGTTTGAGACAGCCACAGCGTTTCTCATGCGAGGCGTGGCAAAACAAAGTATTGATCAGCCGAGCTTGGAGAAGAACTGGCGCCCAAAGATTCCCTCATGCGTTCTACAGGCCCTCAGAGATTACCTAACCTTATCCAATTTGGATAATATTTGAGACTATTACAATGTGATAGAATATTATGTTTAATAATTTAGCATAATATAAGAGCCAAGTAAAACGAATTTAATGATCATGCGATGTTTAAAAGCTTAAATTATATAGCTATAATTGTATTTATTGAGCGCTG
>NC_079418.1:27189479-27196979 GCF_026213295.1 Gadus chalcogrammus | reverse complement strand
CACAGTCTCTAGCGTAAGTCCCATGCTCAGCTCATACGTCACCGGTTGTCACCCCCTATAAGGCAATTCCTTTGTGACATTATCAAGAGCAATGTAAAATGGCCTCATGGTCGCTACGAATTCACCCCCTCTCGGAGATTGTGCAAATGCATAAACAGGCTGAGAGGGTTGTGAGCGTGTTCATGTGTCTTTTATGTAAGCAGATCGTTTTCTTTCATCTAGACCAGTGGTTTTAAAACTTTTCCTATAAGCTATTTATTCAGCTTAGTACCCCCTTCACCGGCACAAAACATTTTTGGGAGAAAGAAAAAAATATGAACATAAATAACGTAGTGTGCGTTATTTTTGGCAACATTCTACTGGTCAGTGTAAACATGAAAATGAAAAGGGTGAAACAATTGGCATGAGCTTCATGCAACTGTTGCCTAATTTCTCCCCACAAAAGATACACAGAGCCAGGGGATGGTCAGAGCATGTAGAGGTGAAGCCCATACAAATATAAACTCTTGAAACTCAATTTTCTTTATCTTGCTTTCCGAATTGAAAAACAAAAAAATCAGAGTACCCCTGCAGTACCCCAGTGTACCCATATGGGTATGCATACCCCCATTTGAGAACCAGTGATCGCGAAAATGTGGATGCGAAAAGGGTTTTAGAATTCTGAAATTTCTCACTACTAAACAGGGCCAATGTTACCCCCAAATCCTAACCTAGATGGACGCTTCGTATAGAAAAATACAATGTCCCGATACATCATGGTCAGCTCCTGTGAAGCCACCGAGAATCCCCCCAAGCCACTGAAATCAACTGACCAAACCAAACCGATCTGTACACTCTCCAGACCGCTCCCACAACAAACAAACACAACAAACCACAACAAACAGACTTCCCTGTTTGGAAGCTACAACGTTATGTTAGGCTCAACACTGGGCCCAGCCTTCAATAAATGATACACCTTCTCTACAGTGGAGTATTCATCATCCCGATGGGTAAATATTAGAGCTGTCAAGCAATTAAAATATTTAATCGTGATTAATCGCATTAATGTCATAGTTAACTCACGATTAATCGCGATTAATCACAAATTATTTTTCTATGCTAAATATCCCTTGATTTTTTTGTCCCATAATTCTTCTCATTTTAATTCTCTTATCAACATGGTGAAGTGCATCGGCTTGCCTTGTGCAAATGATTTTTTATTGATAACAACATTGGCATATACTGATCAAAACATCCAGCATATAGTGCAATTAAATGACTGCTTTGAACAAATGTCATTTGAACATAGCAGTCAGGCTACTGCTTCTTTGTTTTGAGCCAAAGAAAAAAAAAAAAACTTTTTTTTTAAAATATAATAATTGCGTTAATCGCGCGATAAAAAAATTAACGCCGTTAAAATCGGTTTGCGTTAACGCCGTTAATAACGCGTTTAACTGACAGCTCTAGTAAATATGTTGGCCTCACTCTTTCCTCACTCGAATATCACCTTTCACATGTTAGTCATAGTTTCATGAAGCCTTGAAAGACCATGCTGGCCTGAGAGATCAAACCGTTCGACCCGACTCTCCGGTCTTCACTAAACCCTCACAACCCTCACTCACTGCTTTCGACCGATTGAGTTTGCCTCAAACAGTTAGTTGTACCCACTCTGCCGAAGAGCATTTAGCGTGAACGCAGGTAGGGTAAACAAACGTTAATGCCGTCTACCTGACTTTCTCCTCCTTGTGTTTCTACCACCAGACTGTGTGCTGGGTTTTGCTGAGCTGATAAAGTTGATCCCATCAGGAGTGGATGATGCTGTTCTCTCCAAAATGACCCCCCCCTCCCCGCCCGTACCAAAATCCCTCTCACTCTCTCTCTCTCCCTCTCTCTCTCTCCTCTCTCTCTCTCTCTCTCTCTCTCTCTCTCTCTCTCTCTCTCTCTCTCTCTCTCTCTCTCTCTCTCTCACTCTCTCTATCCAACTGTGACAACCCCAGTGGCCATTAGGCGCATGCTGCTAAACTTGTAAGCACAGCACCCTCCCACATGAACACACACACACACACACACACACACACACACACACACACACACACACACACACACACACACACACACACACACGAACACACACACACACACACACACACACACACACACACACACACACACACACACACACACACACACACACACACACACACACACACACACACACACACGCACACGTCTCTCTCCATCATTGTCTCTACATCACTCAATCATCAACGCTTTCCAACAGCGCGTGCATCCATGTCTACTGATTATAGTCTTTGTAAATCTCACGCTCTCTTTCTCCCCCCCCCCCCCCACTTGGTCCCTGAATTAGGTGTAGGAACAATAGTACGGGGCGTTTGGGGTGTAATCATCGTCTGTAACCTATCTGCAATGGAGCGCCGCTCAGCTGATTTCCCCTCTCTAGTTTTCACGCCAATTAAGTCTCCTGACCTTGACCGCTTCAGAACAATTAGTGAGTCATCGTCACGCTGATTATTTGCTTTCCGATACCCACTTTGTGTGGCGTTGCTAGCCACAAAGAACGGCTTGCTAATCATGCCCACTACTCTACATTTCCGTGGGCGGGCTAATAGCTGCAACAGGGTGATTTGTTTCACTAGGCGGTGCGATATTAAATTTCCTGTTACACCTACACCAAGTGTGTGTGTGTGTTTGTGTGTCTGGTGTGTTGCTGTGTGCTTGAGGGGACTTGGTGGATAGGACAGGACCATGAGGGGTAAAGATCATGCATGTATAAATTCAAACAACGGAAAGACAAAAGGCATTCACTGTGAAAGAATTATATTGGGAAAACACCTTCAGCTGACACTTAGACCTCCAAAATTAATTATTGTTGTCATGGCGTTTGAGGATTTGAACCCTGATTTGGGTGATTTCACAGCTCTCATTAATTATACAAGCGCCTTTGCTGCAGGTTTAGAAAAATTTGCTTTATTTTTCAATTGGTCTAAGTCTTCCATTAAATAACCTTCCCTTCGATTGGAAAAATGACAACAACGGGAGCGTAAGGGCCCATCTTTTTTAAACAACTTCAATTTGTTTTGAGTGAGGGGTGCTGAGATGTTGACATATTTAATGAAGAATTGGTTCCAAACCCACCAAGATGCACTCTGAATCCCTTGTTTACTCACATCTACAAGCAATATGGGGAGTTTCCCAACCTACTGACTTTGTTGAGAGAATGAAAGCCCTGTCCTTAACACCCCCTCTCAGTCCCCTCACGTTCACCTGACAAGTGATTAAAGGAACGCGTCACACCGTGTCCGCCGCAGCCAGGCAAAGGGCAGGCAGCTGACCCCAGCATCAACTCACTGCCTGCAGTGGACAGACACACACACACACACACACACACACACACACACACACACACACACACACACACACACACACACACACACACACACACACACACACACACACACACACACACACACACACACACACACACATAAACCACACACATAAACCACACACAAATACACCCCACTGCCTCTCATGTTCCAACCTCTTCACCATGGCAACACAATTAGAATTCTACGGACGCAAACAGCTAATGAAATGTAGAAGAAGCTCTGTGGTGGGAACACATGCATCTCGTTTCACAATGGCTGCATTTTACACGCAGTACTATGTCATCTGTTAGAAATGTGTGCTTTGTGCTGGATGGTTACGGTGTTCAGAAGGTCGCCTGATCAGTTAGTTTGGAAAGTCATCTCAGAAGAAACTGGTTTGACTGAAAGACAACATTTATTGCATCATTAAAGTGGTAAATATAGATGGCAGTAGGGAATGCTGAGACGAAATATATCAATACTGTATCTGAAAGAAATACTTTGAAAGGTTCCCACTAGATGAGCTGATGAGTGGCGGGATGCTGGTTTCAAATGCTGTGTTACCAGTCAAACATAACTCAGACATTGACATACACACTGCGCTCTGCCGGGAGATGGGAGTGTAAGAAGCAACCGAAATCTCTCAAATTGGAAACATCTAACTGAACTCTCACTGAACACTGTAACTGTTTTAACACAAATGATGTATTTTGGTCTGCATGCCACTAATTGCTGTATACTTCAGCAAGCACTGGGAAGTTGTGGAGTGATAATACAGAAGGATGTGCTCCTTTTATGTCGCTTGGCTCTTATAAAGTGCTGACGTTTTTAAAACAATGTACATACTGTATAAAGAGAACACTCAGCCACCTGAGACAAAGCAGCTCTGTTCCCTCTACGTATTTGACAGCTGTGTTGCAAACGAGGGGGTGGAGCCAATCCCAGGGATCAATCCCTTCCAGTGTGTGACAGTATGGTGACACAATGCAGAAAAACATGTCACCTATTATTAGGACGCCGCAACTGAGTCCACAGCCTGCAGCAGTGAAGCAGTGTTTGAAACATCCCTGTGGTGTCTATAATTGAATTAATGTCCCTATATTTTTACTCCTAATGTTCTTAAGGTAGATCCTAGTATCTTTCCAACGCATATTCAATTCAGTTCATTTAAGAAGGGGACAGTGCAAATAATAAAACACATGATCATACATGGGTTAAAAATGCCAGAATTAGCCAAAGGGCTATTTTTCATCTGTAGTCCCCTGGCATCGATGTTAAATGAATATACAATTAAACAAAATAAAAAAACACAACATAAACAGGACGGAATCCCACAGCACAAAACAGGGCATCACAGAACAAACAGAACTGACTAACTAAGGTAAAACAACAGAACACAAAATACAAAGCACCAGTGAAACAAAATAAATAAAATGAATACATAGTGTGTTGACCACATTCACAACAAATGATTTTAGTGCTGACATGTATATGTATTGATCCCCCATTGTCTTAACGGTTCAGTAACCGATTTGCATGTGTTTAGTTCCCTGATAAGTTGTGGGATTGAATTCCTCATGTACTCTTTTTTGAAACACCTAATGCATGTCCTCCCATCTGTTCATCTGTGTTCTCCTCGATCTCCATCCATCCATCCATCTCCACCGTCTCCATCCATCTCCATCCATCTCCATCCTTCCAGCTCCATCCATTCATCCATCTCCATCCATTCATCTCCACCATCTCCATCCTTCCATCTCCAACCTTCTCCATCCATCTCCATCCATCTCCACCGTCTCATCCATCTCCATCCATCCATTCATCTCCATTCATCTCCATCCATCTCCACCGTCTCCATCCATCTCCATCCATCTCCATCCATCTCCATCCAGCTCCATCCTTCCATCTCCATCCATCCATCTCCATCTCTATACATCTCCATCCATCCATCCATCTCCATCCATCTCCATCCATCCATCTCCATCCATCTCCATCCAGCTCCATCCTTCCATCTCCATCCATCCATCTCCATCTCTATACATCTCCATCCATCCATCCATCTCCATCCATCTCCATCCATCCATCTCCATCCATCTCCATCCATCTCCATCCATCCATCCATCTCCATCCATCTCCATCCATCCATCTCCATCCATCTCCATCCATCCATCTCCATCCATCTCCATCCATCTCCATCCATCCATCCATCTCCATCCATCTCCATCCATCCATCCATCTCCATCCATCTCCATCCATCCATCTCCATCCATCTCCATCCATCTCCATCCATCCATCTCCATCCATCTCCATCCATCCATCCATCTCCATCCATCTCCATCCATCTCCATCTCCATCCATCTCCATCTCTATCCATCTCCATCCATCTCCATCCATCCATCCATCTCCATCTATATACATCTCCATCCATCGCCACCATCTCCATCCATTCATCTCCATCCATCCATCTCCATCCATCCATCTCCACCATTTCCATCCATCTCCATCCATCCATCTCCATCCATCTCATCCATCTCCATCCATCTCCATCCATCTCCATCCATCTCCATCCATGTCCATCCATCTCCATCCATCTCCACCCTTCCGACTCCTTCCATCTCATTCCATCGATACCCATTGCCCTTGTATGTGACATCAGAACCCTGGCACCTGTGTAGCTAACTAGAGCCGTCAGATTGTGTTACTTTTAATTGTCGGCTAATTGGATTTAGCTGCCGTTAATTGCGCTCAGTGTTGTGTCCGCTTGCAGCTGTGCTTGGCTCAGGCATGACACCTTGATTACTCTCCTGGTGCTAATTGCTTTGACGAGGACTCGGCGGTGCCAGCCGAGGTCGCCTAATGACAGTAAACAAGTTCCTCAATTTGTTTGTCAGCGTATGCTGGGCTGTGTGTCTCTGGTAGGTCAAGGTGTGCGGCTGTCTTTGCTGTGTGTGTGTGTGTGTGTGTGTGTGTGTGTGTGTGTGTGTGTGTGTGTGTGTGTGTGTGTGTGTGTGTGTGTGTGTGTGTGTGTGTGTGTGTGTGTGTGTGTGTGTGTGTGTGTGTGTGGTTGTGTGTGTGTGTGGTTGTGTTAGAAACCATTTAGTATGAAGCTTTTGATGATCTAACTACCAAGTCCAAACCTTTAGTGTCATTCCCTTTTTACAATGAGCCTACTTATCTAATGTGATTGAATGTGTTTAGAGATAGTGAACTGGGTAATGGTGGATATCAACATTCTGAATATAAAGTAAAGAGTGAGTCTTGTAAACAAACTCTGTTTAACACAATGTAGCCTATTATGCTGATGTTCTCACAGGGCAGTGTGTACTCTACAATGGGGCCCTTAGATCAGTCTGTTATAAAAATCTCAAATTAGCCCTTTTTTAACCAAAAAAATAGAAATAGCAAGCCACCCCAGCATATGGCAAAGGGGTAGACTTATTCCCCTATTTAGTTGAAGTGAATGATTTCAAATCACATTCCAAATGATTAAAAAATTTATAAATGTTGGCAATGCAGGCTCATCGTATGAGTGGGCCAATGACAGCATTTGGACGGTTTGTTCAGTAGGATAAGCATCCCATTTGTGTTTTCCAATAAACCTACCAAACATTATCTTGGCTTCCCTCAATGTAATTCTAGATGCAGTCAAATCTAGGCCACTTTTCCTGCAATTTAATGTAACAACTTTGAAATCGATTTCTTCCAATTTATCATTTTATTTCCTAAAGAAATTGTTGCTACATGTTGTCATCTGGAAATCACCTGTTCCTTGTGCTAATACTGACTGCCTGGTAAATCAATGTTATCACACTTTAGGTATATATATTTATGTATACCTAAAGTCAGATACCATTACTCAATGAAGCTAATATACGTATATATATATATATGTATATATAAATATATGTATATATAAATACATGCCCAAAGTGAGATGCCATTACTCAATGAAGCTAATTTATATATATGTATAAATATATACCTAAAATTAGATACCATTACTTAATGAAGCTGGTATATATATGTATGTATATTATATATATGTATTATATATATATATATATATATATATATATATATATATATATATATATATATATATATATATATATATATATATTTATATACATAT